>NC_086454.1:313564630-313746488 GCF_028390025.1 Pseudophryne corroboree | reverse complement strand
CTAGTGCTCGGCCAATATTGTAAATAATATACCTCTACCTGTGTTGTGTTTTCTTTTTTCTATCTTCATTCATACTAGTCTAGTACTAGTTAGTTTAGCAGTCTGCTGACAGTGTCCAGCAGGTCCGTCATTATATTATATATACATACCTACAGTAGACAGTAGTATTATGTTTTTTTTTATTATAATTCTTTATCATCTCTATACTAGCAGACGCAGTACGGTAGTCCACGGCTGTAGCTAGTGCTACCTCTGTGTCGTGACTACTAGTGCTCGGCCAATATTGTAAATAATATACCTCTACCTGTGTGGTGTTTTCTTTTTTCTATCTTCATTCATACTAGTCTAGTACTAGTTAGTTTAGCAGTCTGCTGACAGTGTCCAGCAGGTCCGTCATTATATTATATATATATACCTACAGTAGACAGTAGTATCATATTTTTTTTTAATTATAATTCTTTATCATCTCTATACTAGCAGACGCAGTACGGTAGTCCATGGCTGTAGCTAGTGCTACCTCTGTGTCGTGACTACTAGTGCTCGGCCAATATTGTAAATAATATACCTCTACCTGTGTGGTGTTTTCTTTTTTCTATCTTCATTCATACTAGTCTAGTACTAGTTAGTTTAGCAGTCTGCTGACAGTGTCCAGCAGGTCCGTCATTATATTATATATATATACCTACAGTAGACAGTAGTATCATATTTTTTTTAATTATAATTCTTTATCATCTCTATACTAGCAGACGCAGTACGGTAGTCCACGGCTGTAGCTAGTGCTACCTCTGTGTCGTGACTACTAGTGCTCGGCCAATATTGTAAATAATATACCTCTACCTGTGTGGTGTTTTCTTTTTTCTATCTTCATTCATACTAGTCTAGTACTAGTTAGTTTAGCAGTCTGCTGACAGTGTCCAGCAGGTCCGTCATTATATTATATATATATACCTACAGTAGACAGTAGTTTTATGTTTTTTTTTATTATAATTCTTTATCATCTCTATACTAGCAGATGCAGTACGGTAGTCCACGGCTGTAGCTAGTGCTACCTCTGTGTCGTGACTACTAGTGCTCGGCCAATATTGTAAATAATATACCTCTACCTGTGTGGTGTTTTCTTTTTTCTATCTTCATTCATACTAGTCTAGTACTAGTTAGTTTAGCAGTCTGCTGACAGTGTCCAGCAGGTCCGTCATTATATTATATATATATACCTACAGTAGACAGTAGTATCATATTTTTTTTTATTATAATTCTTTATCATCTCTATACTAGCAGACGCAGTACGGTAGTCCACGGCTGTAGCTAGTGCTACCTCTGTGTCGTGACTACTAGTGCTCGGCCAATATTGTAAATAATATACCTCTACCTGTGTGGTGTTTTCTTTTTTCTATCTTCATTCATACTAGTCTAGTACTAGTTAGTTTAGCAGTCTGCTGACAGTGTCCAGCAGGTCCGTCATTATATTATATATATATACCTACAGTAGACAGTAGTATCATATATTTTTTTATTATATCTTTATCATCTCTATACTAGCAGACGCAGTACGGTAGTCCACGGCTGTAGCTACCTCTGTGTCGTCAGTCACTCGTCATCCATAAGTATACTATCCATCTCCATTGTATACCTGAGGTGCCTTTTAGTTGTGCGCATTAAAATATGGAGAACAAAAATGTTGAGGTTCAAAAAATAGGGAAAGATCAAGATCCACTTCCACCTCGTGCTGAATCTGCTGCCACTAGTCATGGCCGAGACGATGAAATGCCATCAACGTCGTCTGCCAAGGCCGATGCCCAATGTCATAGTACAGAGCATGTAAAATCCAAAACACAAAAGATCAGTAAAAAAATGACTCAAAAATCAAAATTAAAATCGTCGGAGGAGAAGCGTAAACTTGCCAATATGCCATTTACCACACGGAGTGGCAAGGAACGGCTGAGGCCCTGGCCTATGTTCATGGCTAGTGGTTCAGCTTCACATGAGGATGGAAGCACTCAGCCTCTCGCTAGAAAAATGAAAAGATTTAAGCTGGCAAAAGCACAGCAAAGAACTGTGCGTTCTTCGAAATCACAAATCCACAAGGAGAGTCCAATTGTGTCGGTTGCAATGCCTGACCTTCCCAACACTGGACGTGAAGAGCATGCGCCTTCCACCATTTGCACGCCCCCTGCAAGTGCTCGAAGGAGCACCCGCAGTCCAGTTCCTGATAGTCAGATTGAAGATGTCAGTGTTGAAGTACACCAGGATGAGGAGGATATGGGTGTTGCTGGCGCTGGGGAGGAAATTGACAAGGAGGATTCTGATGGTGAGGTGGTTTGTTTAAGTCAGGCACCCGGTGAGACACCTGTTGTCCGTTGGAGGAATATGGCCATTGACGTGCCTGGTCAAAATACAAAAAAAATCAGCTCTTCGGTGTGGAATTATTTCATCACAAATGCGGACAACAGGTGTCAAGCCGTGTGTTGCCTTTGTCAAGCTGTAATAAGTAGGGGTAAGGACGTTAACCACCTCGGAACATCCTCCCTTATACGTCACCTGCAGCGCATTCATCATAAGTCAGTGACAAGTTCAAAAACTTTGGGCGACAGCGGAAGCAGTCCACTGACCAGTAAATCCCTTCCTCTTGTAACCAAGCTCACGCAAACCACCCCACCAACTCCCTCAGTGTCAATTTCCTCCTTCCCCAGGAATGCCAATAGTCCTGCAGGCCATGTCACTGGCAATTCTGACGAGTCCTCTCCTGCCTGGGATTCCTCCGATGCATCCTTGCGTGTAACGCCTACTGCTGCTGGCGCTGCTGTTGTTGCTGCTGGGAGTCGATGGTCATCCTAGAGGGGAAGTCGTAAGACCACTTTTACTACTTCCACCAAGCAATTGACTGTCCAACAGTCCTTTGCGAGGAAGATGAAATATCACAGCGGTCATCCTGCTGCAAAGCGGATAACTGAGGCCTTGGCATCCTGGGCGGTGAGAAACGTGGTTCCGGTATCCATCATTACTTCAGAGCCAACTATAGACTTGATTGAGGTACTGTGTCCCCGGTACCAAATACCATCTAGGTTCCATTTCTCTAGGCAGGCGATACCGAAAATTTACACAGACCTCAGAAAAAGAGTCCTCAGTGTCCTAAAAGATGCAGTTGTACCCAATGTCCACTTAACCACGGACATGTGGACAAGTGGAGCAGGGCAGACTCAGGACTATATGACTGTGACAGCCCACTGGGTAGATGTATTGACTCCCGCCGCAAGAACAGCAGCGGCGGCACCAGTAGCAGCATCTCGCAAACACCAACTCGTTCATAGGCAGGCTACGCTTTGTATCACCGCTTTCCAGAATACGCACACAGCTGAAAACCTCTTACTGCGATGATCTTGAGGAAGATCATCGCAGAATGGCTTACCCCAATTGGACTCTCCTGTGGATTTGTGGCATCGGACAACACCAGCAATATTGTGCATGCATTACATCTGGGCAAATTCCAGCACGTCCCATGTTTTGCACATACCTTGAATTTGGTGGTGCAGAATTATTTAAAAAACGACAGGGGCGTGCAAGAGATGCTGTCGGTGGCCAGAAGAATTGCGGGACACTTTCGGCGTACAGGCACCGCGTACAGAAGACTGGAGCAACACCAAAAACGCCTGAACCTGCCCTGCCATCATCTGAAGCAAGAAGTGGTAACGAGGTGGAATTCAACCCTCTATATGCTTCAGAGGATGGAGGAGCAGCAAAAGGCCATTCAAGCCTATACATCTGCCCACGATATAGGCAAAGGAGGTGGAATGTACCTGTCTCAAGCGCAGTGGAGAATGATTTCAACGTTGTGCAAGGTTCTGCAACCTTTTGAACTTGCCACACGTGAAGTCAGTTCAGACACTACCAGCCTGTCTGCTTTATTTTTACACTGCAAATTAGATTGCAGATTGAACACACCACACCCAAATCTAACTCTCTCTGCACATGTTATATCTGCCTCCCCTGCAGTGCACATGGGCCCTCATTCCGAGTTGTTCGCTCGCAAGCTGATTTTAGCAGCATTGCAAACGCTAAGCCGCTGCCTACTTAGCATAGTAGATTTGCGAATGAAAGATTAGCAGATTTGCGAATAGACAGTTCTTAGCAGTTTCTGAGTAGCTCGAGACTTACTCTGCCACTGCGATCAGTTCAGTCAGTTTCGTTCCTGGTTTGACGTCACAAACACACACAGCGTTCACCCAGACATTCCCCCGTTTCTTCAGACACTCCCGCGTTTTTCCCAGAAACGGCAGCGTTTTTTCGCACACACCCATAAAACGGCCAGTTTCCGCCCAGAAACACCCACTTCCTGTCAATCACACTACGATCACCAGAACGAAGAAAAAACCTTGTAATGCCGTGAGTAAAATACCTAACTTAATAGCAAATTTACTTGGCGCAGTCGCACTGCGGACATGGCGCATCAAATGAGATAGCAGCCAGGGCCGGACTGGCCATCTGGCACTTCTGGCAGATGCCAGAAGGGCCGATGGCCACGTGGGCCGGTCCAGCGGTCACTGAGACCCGCTGCCGCTCAGTCCGGCGGCAGCGCGTCTCAGCTGTCAGGCTTGGAGAGCTGTGAGGGACGGGGGTGAGAACGCCGGGCGCCCGCCAGCACGGCTGTGTCTGGCGCGGCGCGTATAGCGGACTTCAAAGCAGCCGCCGGTTCGTGAGCCAATCAGAGCTCGCGGACCGGCAGCCAATCTGAAGCCGCCGGTCCGCGAGCTCTGATTGGCTCACGAACCGGCGGCTGGTTTGAACGCTATACGCTGCCGCGCCAGACACAGCCGTGCTGGTGGGCGCCCGGCGTTCTCACCCCCGTCCCTCACAGCCCGGAGGAGGAGGAGCAGCAGCAGCAGCAACAGCAGCAGTGCAGCAGCGGTAAGCAGCTGCAGCACTGGCTGCTGTGGGGGCAATTGTATACCTGGCACTGTGGGGGCAATTGGCTGGCACTGTGGGGCATTTGTATACCTGGCACTGTGGGGGCATTTGTGGATCTGGCACTGTGGGGGGCATTTGTATACCTGGCACTGTGGGGGCATTTGTGTACCTGGCACTGTGGGGGCAATTGTTTACCTGGCACTGTGGGAGCAATTGGTTACCTGGCACTGTGGGGGCATCTGTATACCTGGCACTGTGGGGGCATCTGTATACCTGGCACTGTGGGGGCATTTGTATACCTGGCACTGTGGGGGCATTTGTATACCTGGCACTGTGGGGGGCATTTGTGGATCTGGCACTGTGGGGGCATTTGTGTACCTGGCACTGTGGGGGCAATTGTTTACCTGGCACTGTGGGGGCAATTGTTTACCTGGCACTGTGGGGGCATCGGTATACCTGGCACTGTGGGGGCATTTGTATACCTGGCACTGCACTATCGGGGGCATATAATGTAAATTTCGACTCATACCGGGTGCTGTAATGTGAATTTTGTCTTATACTGTGTGGTATAATGTGAAAGGGGCAGCAGTACTAGATAGTATAAGGGGTCCTACTATTGTGGTGCATAATGCGTATAAGGGGTGTATGGTGTGGTAAATTACACTGAAGACCACACCCCCTTTTGAGTGACCACGCCCCCTTTGAGTGGCCACGCCCTCTTTTCCGGAGCGCGAGCGCGCCTTAGGCGCGCGCTTAATTACAAGCCTCACATTTCCATACCCCCACTTAAAAATTTCCACTTCAACCACTGGTTGTGTATATTTTAATAGAGAATGATGTACGCCTGTATGTTGTTAGAATATTAATTATATTTGTAAGAACATAGACTAATAAGTGGGAGGAGTCAGGAATAGTAAGGGGAGGGGTCACAGAGGTGGGCCTGTGTGCTTCAAAAATGCCAGGGCCTATTTTTAGTCCCAGTCCGGCCCTGATAGCAGCTCTTCCAACAGACCCATGAGGTGGCTGCCCAGTGTCGTTTTTTTTTTTTCTTGGGGTGTCGCCAGTAGCCCTAATCCCCAGCTCTCCTTTCTGTTCAGCCGAACAGACAGACAGACCAATGACTTTATATATAAGATGGTACCAGCTGCAGGGCGGTATTAATGCCGTATATGTACCAAAAACAGAAGATAGTGAGTATACAACGTCACTTCATGGACCAACAGAGTATAGCTGGATGAAGTTATCTCCGTTTCTTACGTCCATCACGACATTTTCTTTTCCTAGTTTCTGGAATTGATGTTAATTTTCCAGCGTCTAGGCTGCATCTTACAAAAGCCGGATCAAGTTTCCTCCGTTTCTTACATCCATCTTCATCATGGCATTTTCTTTTTGCAGCTTTTGGGAAAGGTGTAAATTTCCCAGCCTCCAGGCACCGTACAAGATGTGGCCTCATTAATGCAGTGTTGTAGCTGTGGGTGGGCACATCGCCGGTAAAGAGGAGCTCCACAACTGTCGCTATGGCATATACAACACAGTCTTCTGTGTCCGCCCCCTGTCTCTCCACGTCCAGGACTTCCATGTTTTCCAGGGTGTCTTTTGGAATGACAGTCCCGTAGAGGTCTAGCAGCTGTTTGCTGGCACAGGGGGTAAGCTGCCATCCACCACTGTCGGCAATTTGTATGCGTCCATTCCGAAAACAAGACACAAAGCAGTGTGAGATATCCAGATCTGGGTGGATCTGCACAGCCGGCCCAGAAACAGCGTCGAAGGAGCCAAACTCTGCTTTTGCTGTGGCTTGCAAGCCTTGGATCTTAAATCGCTTGCGCAGTATATGCAGAGCAGCATCAGGAATGTCACCGGTCAGATCGATGCCCTGGAGGATGTCATCTCTGTCTTGATCTGTCAGTCCAAGATGTGGCAACCACATTTTCTGTAAATGTGCAAGAAAAAATAAAATAAATACATTAATAAAATGACCAGTGTTTTTACTTACTAATATTATTTAAATGCGTGGAAAAGACACAAGTATGAAAGCCAAAGCGGTAAGGTCACATGACTGCTATGGCCCGTTCCATGACTTCATGTCACTGCGCATCACATTTCAGATGGAATTGTAGCAAGTGTGTTGTGGTTCAATAAAAAAATGGTGAATGGGAAAATAATATCCAACCACACCAGCAAAATAAAATATCTCTAAGTACCAGAGGCGGATTGGCCATAGGGTTCACAGGGAAGATTCCCAGTGGGCCAAGGCACCAGTGGGGCCTGTTTTGTTTGAGGACATGTGGTCCTTTTTATAGACATAATGAATAAGATGCTAAATAATTTGCATATATGAAAATTACTCTGCCACTTAGCCTGTGATTGCAGATGATCTAGTGTATGTTCTCTCTGACTGCTTGGCTGACATACAGTAAAATATTGAGTGAATAGTGATTGGGATACGGTTGGTGTAATAAGTAAGAAAATATATCTTTCTAAAGAATTATATAGTTTCCTAAATTCTGAAGGTGTATCATATAATGTGCTCATAATATTTAATTTTATTTCTTTTTAACTTCCCCCTTGATGCTGGACATGCCCACTATCTGGAAAGTCTTGGGGGGAGGGTGCTGCTGCCATGGCCCATGGCTAGACCTTACATCTGGTGCTGCCCATGTGGGTCCACTAGTACAAATTTTTCCAGGGCCGCTTTTTGTTCCCAATCCGCCCCTGCTAAGCACCGACGGCCATAGCATAGTCTGCACATATCTAATGCAAGGGAATAATGTTGTAAGGTCCACCCAAAAAAAACTGTAACCAGCTGCAGGCTATGCCGGGCTTCGATGGTCCCGCTATAACAGCCCCATGTTATCAAACTATATTTTCCTATAATATTCAGGTAAAAATAAGCTTACCTTAGACTTTTGTATTCGTAATCAGCGCTAAAGTAATGAGAAAACGCGTGTATGTAGCTACACAGCTCACTCTCATCCAATAACTGATTGTCCTCTGTCATGCAGGGCCTTTTTCCTCTCACCTGAGTGACATCACAATGGCTGTCTGTAACATCATCAGCCTCCCCCTGCCTGCTTTCCACCACTGAATGTGGCGATTCATGTGCTTTATTCTAACCTTTATTAACCAGGGGCAGATGGGCAACAAGATCATTTATTATTTATTTCTTAACAGTTTCTTATATAGCGGAGCAAATTCCGTTGCGCTTTACAGTTGGAAACAGCAGGAGCGGATTGGCCATAAGACTCTCCAGGAAGATTCCTGGTAGGCTGATGTGCCTGCGGGGCCTGTTTTGTGTGTTGACATGTGGCCGCACCCCCCACATGACAGGCAGCCCACCACACTCATTACGCTGCATTGTCCCCATTCATTCTGTTATTCCACCTCTGCGGTACATCAGCCCTGCCTGTTATACCTCTTGTGCTGCCCATGTCGGGCCACTTCTACTAAATTCTACAGGGCCACTTTTAGTTCCCAATCCTCCCCTGGTCTCAGACACAACTGCAGCAAAGGACGCAAGGAAGGCCACAACTGCGTACAAACAGGCCCCATGAGGAGGGATCCCGCCCCCCTCTATAGACCCCACCCCCATTAGGGCTGCTTCCGTAAATTTCCGAGGCTGGATTTCCATCCCAATCCGCCCCTTTATTGAGTATAAAATTAGTGACCGAACTGACAAGTGTAGTGAATGAAGCCTATAATTTTATTTACCCATCTTCCACCACATGCAAAGGAGCCGCAAACTGTAAACACCACCATCACTAGCCGACATCACAGATAACGGGGTGTAGTACAGGAACAGACACATTACTGCCGGTTACCATGGGTGCTACGTGATAGGACGGGAGGGGAGTCAGTAACCAGCAGCTGGGAGACGGACAGGATTCGGACAGTGAGATAACTGGGGAATGATGTTACCCTGAGCTGCGGTGAAAGGTCGTAGGGCCGCTGTTCAGATTACATATATATACACTGCTCAAAAAAAAAAATGGAACACTCATACAACACCTCATAGATCTGAATGAATGAAATATTCTTATTAAATACTTTGTTCTTTACATAGTTGAATGTTCTGACAACAAAATCACACAAAAATTATCAATGGAAATCAAATTTATTAACCCATGGAGGTCTGGATTTGGAGTCACACTCAAAATTAAAGTAGAAAAACACACTAAAGGCTAATCCAACTTTGATGTAATGTCCTTAAAACAAGTCAAAATGAGGCTCAGTAGTGTGTGTGACCTTCACATGCCTGTATTACCTCCCTACAACGCCTGGGCATGCTCCTGATGAGATGGCAGATGGTCTCCTGAGGGATCTCCTCCCAGACCTGGACTAAAGCATCCGCCAACTCCTGGACAGTCTGTGGTACAATGTGGCGTTGGTGGATGTAGCGAGACATGATGTCCCAGTAGTGCTCAATTGGATTTAGGTCTGGGGAACGGGTGGGCCAGTCCATAGCATCAATGCCTTCGTCTTGCAGGAACTGCTGACACACTCCAGCCACATGAGGTCTAGCATTGTCTTGCATTAGGAGGAACCCATAGACAACCGCACCAGCATATAGTCTCACAAGGGGTCTGAGGATCTCATCTCAGTACCTAATGGCAGTCAGGCTACCTCTGGCGAACACATGGAGGGCTGTGCGGCCCCCAAAGAAATGCCACCCCACACCATTACTGACCCACTGCCAAACCGGTCATGCTGGAGGATGTTGCAGGCAGCAGAACGTTCTCCTTGGCATCTCTAGACTCTGTCACATCTGTCACATGTGCTCAGTGAGAACCTGCTTTCATCTGTGAAGAGCACAGGGCGCCAGTGGCGAATTTGCCAATCTTTGTGATCTCTGGCAAATGCCAAACGTCCTGCCCGGTGTTTGGCTGTAAGCCTCATGGAGTCTGTTTCTGATCGTTTGAGTAGACACATGCACATTTGTGGCTTGCTGGAGGTCATTTTGCAGGGCTCTGACAGTGCTCCTCCTGTTCCTCCTTGCACAGAGGCGGAGGTAGCGGTCCTGTTGCTGGGTTGTTGCCCTCCTACGGCCTCCTCCACGTCTCCTGATGTACTGGCCTGTCTCCTGGTAGCGCCTCCATGCTCTGGACACTACGTTGACAGACACAGCAAACCTTCTTGCCACAGCTCGCATTGATGTGCCATCCTGGATGAGTTGCACTACCTGAGCCACTTGTGTGGGTTGTAGACTCCGTCTCATGCTACCACTAGAGTGAAAGCACCGCCAGCTTTTAAAAGTGACCAAAACATCAGCCAGAACGCATAGGAGCTGAGAAGTGGTCTGTGGTCACCACATTGTGTTGTTTAAGTGTTCCCTTTATTTTTTTGAGCAGTGTGTGTGTGTGTATATATATATATATATATATATATATACTTTTTATTTATTATCCTCCATGTATGGTTTGGTTCACAATCAGTCTGTATTTTATATTATAATAAATGACGTGTTTATCACTTAAGCGGTTACTCTTTTATTTCATGTTAAGCAGCAAATTTCTATCTCGTCTTAAACTCCTTTCTAAAGATGAAGTATATTTGATTTTTGGACATTTTATATCTCTGAGTTTATCGAGTTTGTACTTTGTAGGATTTGTATATACATCTCCATGTAGAAACAAGTAGTAGCGGCATATCTGTGGCTCTCTGTTTAACACGGTGTCATTTTAAAGGATTTGGTGGTCTGATACACAGGGGGCAGCAGAGGCCTATTGTGGGACTACACACCCCAGCATACCCTGCAACAGTTTTACATGCCCTAATAGCAAAACTATGGCATAACATGCTGGGATGTGTAGTTCTCCAGCAGTTGGAGTCCTGCATGTTGAATTCCACTGCTCAACATTTTTCACACTCTTCTTTCTTTTTAACTCCCTTTTCTCTCTAAGGGCCAGATGTACTAAGCCTAAAAAAGTGATAAAGTGGAGAGTGATAAAGTACCAGCCAATCAGCTCCTAAATGTCATTTTTCAAACACAGCACATCCAGCCCTATGTCTCTATTACCTCTAGCACACCTCCCCCCACTTTCCCTCTCGCCCCCTTTTCATCACTCAAAACCTCTTTTTTATATGCCTCAGCCCCCTCCCCAATTTCTCTGAGAATAATTATTGTCTACACCTGCCTTCTGGTGAGCAATGGCCACCTATAGATTGTAAGCGAGCAGGGCCTTCCTACCTCTATGTCTGTTATCACCCAGTCTTGTGTTTTCCCTGTTGTTTACAATTGTTTAATGTTATCACTGTTTCCCAGGGTCTGATTGGGATGGAAAACCAGCCCAGGAAGTTTATAGAAGCAGCCCTAATGGGGGTGTGGTCTGTTGAGAAGGGCGGGATGCCTTCTCATAGCATACCTCCCAACTGTCCCGATTTTCGCGGGACAGTCCCGTTTTTTTTGGGACTGTCCCGCTGTCCCACCCGCAGGCTGCAGTGTCCAGCGGTGGGGGGAGGGGGGCAGTTGGGAGGCTCCTGCACTCGCTGCTCTGCTAAACATGCGCACAGCATCTATTCAGCGGAGACAGGAGGAGAGGAGAGGGGGCATACCAGCAGCTCACGGAGCGCTGGGCATGCCCTCTCACTGATGAAAATGGGGGCATGGATCGCGATTGCGGGTCCTCCCACAAAGCCACACCCCCTTTTCATAGGCCACGTCCCCTTCTCTGGAGCACGTGCGGCTTCAACGCACGTGTGTCCCTCTTTCACTAAGAAGAATGTTGGGAAATATGTCATAGGGCCTGATTGTACGCAGTTGTGGCCTTCCTTGCATCTTTTGCTGCAGTTGTGTCTGAGACCAGGGGCAGATTGGGAAGTAAAAGTGGCCCTGTAAAATGTAGTAGTGGTGGCCCGATATGGGCAACACAAGAGATATAACAGGTAGGGTTGCTGTACTGCATAGATGGAACAACAGCACGGATGAGGATAATGCAGTGTACTGAGTGCGGTGGGCTGCCTGTCATGAGGGGGCTGCGGCCACATGACAACACACAAAACAGACCCCACAGACTTGTCGGCCCACCAGTAATCTTCCTGGAGAGTCCTATGGACAATCCACTCCTGCACACATACATACAGAGGCATAACTAGGGATGATGGTGTCTCGGGCATGTACTAATATGGTGGCCCTTGAAAAATGTTGTGAAGTTTTATTCTTTTAAAGGGGTTACAAAAAAAAAATACATACACTTCCCCCCGCCCCCGGTAATGAGATATTAACCCTGGAGGATTCCTTCCAGGTATAAAAGGTGTAAATCTTCACTAAACAGTCTGTACTGTAGGGGGTTGGGTGTATATACTGTACGTGTCCTATATTGACTTGAACTGTAAGGCACTGGCCCTCATTCCGAGTTGTTCACTCGCAAGCTGCTATTAGCAGCATTGCACACGCTAAGCCGCCGCCTACTGGGAGTGAATCTTAGCTTATCAAAATTGCGAACGAAAGATTCTCTAAATTGCGAATAGAAATTTCTTTGCAGTTTCTTAGTAGCTCGAGACTTACTCCTACACTGCGATCAGTTCAGTCAGTTTCGTTCCTGGTTTGACGTCACAAACACACCCAGCGTTCGCCCAGACACTCCCCCGTTTCTCCAGCCACTCCCGCGTTTTTCCCAGAAACTGTAGCGTTTTTTCACACACACCCATAAAACGGCCAGTTTCCGCCCAGAAACACCCACTTCCTGTCAATCACATTACGATCACCAGAACGAAGAAAAAAACCTTGTAATGCCGTGAGTAAAATACCAAACTTCTTAGCAAATTTACTTGGCGCAGTCGCAATGCGAACATTGCGCATGCGCAATTAGCGGAAAATCGCTGCGATGCGAAGAAAATTACCGAGCGAACAACTCGGAATGAGGGCCACTGTTTTCTTCTTTTACTTATTTGTTACGTACTCTGTAATTGGGCGCAGTGGATCCCTTGTGGCGCTATATAAATAAAGGATAATAATAATAATAATAATATATTCGCAATTGTCTAGATGCAAAATGTTGTGTTATATAATGTCAAAAAATTGATGAATACTATGGGTATAAGAAATATACATGCGATTCCCACTATGGCCATGGTGATAGGTATAGTGGGGAAATGTAATAGGGTGAGAGAACCAGGATGTGTGAGATTTTGTGAAAGTTTTTCTGTTGTTTTGGGGTTTTTTTTAAAAGTGGCGATCATTTACATGACAAGAGCAGGTTGATTTTGCTATGTAAATAATTGCCACTTTAAAAAACAGGAAAATACTCACAAAATCTCTCACATCCTGATTCTTACACCCTATTACGTCTCCCCCATAGTCTTTATTAAAGTGAATAAACTTTAATACATTAATTGTGATACTTTGCTTTGCAGACATGGCTCCTGAGAAAGATTCCATATAGTAACTCAACTTATTGAAGCAAATCCAATTTATGGAAGTGTAAACCACCAGAGTATGTCAACCAGTAGAAAAGGGTATTGGCATAAAATCAACTTGTTGAATTGGCAAAATCCTATCACCCTAACGCCAGCGTTGTGTTGGTAAAGATTAAAATAGAAAAAAAAACTGTTTTCAAAAAGGAGCACAATAAAATTTTGGACTCAAAAAGATCAGGTCCAGACGCAGACAGCATCTGTACTCCTCACCTGTGGTGTAACGACCTAATGACATTTCCATGGGACCAGGAGCTGCCAAGAACATCTCTACACACCTTGGATGAAGATGACGAGGCTTGTACTGAAACCCAGGATGAGACAACAGTAAGCATCTTAAGTAAATGAGAAATTAATGTAATAGAATATACATTCTGAATAAGACCAATTTTAACAGTCTCTTTAAAAATGATTGACAGAACCTACAGGTGTCAATAATGGTGTCAGCAGTATGTAATGGAGGTCAGTCTGACTCTACACCAGTGATTTTCAACCTTTTTTTACTCGCGGCACACCAAACAATATTTTAAAATTGCCAAGGCACACCAACAGTTTCCCACAGAAAAACAAAAATCCACACATACATTGGCCTACACAGAAATAAAAAAATCACATTGCTCCCCACATAAATCATGTTGCTCAATACATAAGTCCTATTGCTCCACACATAAATCATGTTGCTCCCCACATGAATTATTCACATTGTTCCCCCCATAAATCCTTATTCTCCCCCACAAAAATCCTATTGTTCCCAACAAGAGAAATAAAATAACAAATATTAGCCCCTACAGGTCAGCTGTCCTCCTCCCTGTCCCTCAGTGGCGGGGGTTGTTCATAGTGGAGTGCTGTGAATACTGAGCAGCGGGCGGGCAGGTGTGGATGTGGGTGGGCAAGGAAAGCTGTGGATGCAGGCAGAAACTGGAAGATGTGTATGCAGGCGGGTGGGCTGGCTGGGTGGTGAGAAGAGGCGGCCGTGACCTATGATATCACACCGCCGTGTCTTCAAGGCATAGGTCACGGCCAGAGCACGACTGATCCTCTAAGAAGATCCCGGGCCACCAGTTCACTCTGAAGGTGCAGGAAGCTGCTCTGGCTCCGCGGCACACCTTGCAACTGGTCGCGGCACACTAGTGTGCCGCGGCACAATGGTTGAAAAATCCTGGTCTACACGATGAATACCTTCACCAGAGATTGGTTTATTAGCCAGGTAGAACACAGGGCGCAAATCAACACAGGGTTAATTCAGGTGGTATCCATGTGACCGGCGGTAGGGGGACCGACGGTAACATGACCTTCACCAACATCCTGCCCCCTCACTATCCCGACGGTCGGCATGCCGACCAACAGGGACTATTTCCACTCGTGGGTGTCCACGACACCTACAGAGTGGGAATACAACCCGTGGTCGCCACCAAGCCCGCAAGGGGCTTGCTGCATTCGCCCCTCCCCGCCAGGATCCCGGCGTCAGTATGCTGCCGGTATCCCAGCGTCGGTATGCTGACCGGCGGTCAGCCATACCACACCCGGTTAATTCAGCAGATACACAATACAGGAATATAGTGTAAGACGTGCATCCAGGAATGGGTTTAATGCTTATGTTGCATGTTATCTGGAGGACATGCTTCTATATGTACTCAGTGGTGACAGTAGGAGGTTTGCGGTGCCTAGCAGTGGTGACACAACAGTAATAGCAGGCTCTGTAGTGTGTCAGGGAGACACTCAGGGGCACATCATTGACTCATGGAGGACAGAGAAGAATAACTTGCGGAGCAGGTGCGCAGTAGCATATTGCCTCAGAGGTCCCTGTGACGTCAATGCACTTTCATCGCTGTAGGATGGACTCCTGGGGAGCCTGTAGCTGAGCTTGCGCCATTTTCCCAGTGATTTCTTTTTGTATGTCAGCCATCGCGATACTCCAGAGGTGATAGTATAATTATATGGGTGCAGGGTGTGCGGTGTGGCCCCCCTGGACCATGGGGCCCATGTACACCACACACCCTGCACCCATTCTAGATACGCAAATTATGTTGTTTTGACAATGTATGCTGTCAGTGGTATGAAACAATGGGGCAGATATATTAAGCCTGGAGACGGCATAAGGAAGTGATAAACCAGTGATAAGTGCAAGATGATAAATGCACCAGCCAATCAGCTCCAATATGTAAATTAACAGGAGCTGATTGGCTGGTGCTTTTATCATCGTGCACTTATCCCTTCCTTTTGCCTTCTCCAGGTTACTTTAATCTGCCCCAGTGTGAGTTAGAGGTCCCAGTTGAACCTGTTCACTTTGCGTTGTTTTTAGGGCTGACTCAAGCCATCTATAGCTCAGCCACAGTTTATTGAAAACCCACCTGTCCAATACTTCCATCACAATGTGTAGACACTCCTCTCTTGTAGAAGGACTTTTTATTTTGAAGTATTTTAAATGTAAAATTAAGAGTAAATGTCTAAAAATATATTTTCAGCCTTTACCAGTAACAGATCAGGAGTCCTCTCTTCAAACAACTCCCAGCATCAACCCACTTCATCCACCAGTATCCATCCTCCAACTGCATCCACCAGCAACTAAGCTTCTCAGCGCCAAGGTTCTGGTAGCTCACATAGAAGGATCAGGAGAAGATTCAGTGAGGCAGGACACAGTGATGATATCAGTGACCGTCTACTGAACAGCGACCACCAACTTTTGAATGAAAGTATAGATGAGTATGATGCAATTGGAGCAGTGACGGACTAGGGCATGTAGGGCCCACCGGGTGAATGCAGTTGTAGGGGCCCATGTTTAGGGGTGTGGCCAGTCTCCAGAGGGTGTGTGTCCAACCACCACATTGGTTTGCCTAACCATTTTGCAAGTGTTGGTCCCCTAGATAAATATATACAGTAAATACTGTAGTGCATGCAAGCTAATGTACTAGATTAGTAACAGCACAGTCTGGAACCTGAGGATGGGGTGGGCCCACAGGCAGTAGGGCCCACCGGTGGTTTCCCCTGTACCCCTGTGGGCCAGTCCAACCCTGAATTGGAGTAAGTTTGGCAGCCAAATTGAGGCGGTTGGTCCAACGTTTCTGGGGTGATGCTGAACGCTAATGAATAAGGTGCTGCATACCCTCCAACATTTTACACATAAAATTTGGTACAAATTGGGGAAGGGGGTGTGGCCATGGGTAAAGGGAGCGTGGCCACGTCCCTTTTCCTATACTTTCAATGTAAGTTTGGAGAGCCAAAAATCGGTACAGACCATAAAAAAAAGGTATACAGGAAAAGATGTACAGCGCTATAAACAGGATATAGACAAGATAGTTTTTTATTATTAAAAATTATCATCTAGTTGCAACAAGTAAATGCTGATATAAAATACTAAATTAAAAATGTGTAAACAAATAGGGCAAACACAGCACAACAATTTGTTAGATGTATAACCACATGTAGAAGCCAAACACAGTCTCCTGTTTAGAATCCTTGGAAAAAATGCCACAGTCCAGGGGGTATATGTAACACTTGTAGATGTTTTTAGTCCATATGGAGTAAGATGGAGGGACCTTGAATGCTTGATTCTGGACAAATACAGTCCTATTGAAAGCTTGGTCTTGTACTCCTCTCTCGGACAGCAACAAGTTCTCCGTTTGAGATCGTTGATGGACTTCTAGGCGTTTTCCAGGATAAAGGTGGTAACTGTAGTGGGAGGCCTCTTAAAACCGACGCGTTTCGCTGTGTCAACAGCTTTGTTCAAATTAACATGAAACAAGTCTCTTAAACTGCTATGATGATAGAAACTGTTCCGTATAAATATGAAGCCCCACCAATAAATTTAAAGTATTTCTATATCTTAAGAAGTATGTCCCCATCTTCCTGGGTACGTAGAACCCAATACTTGCAGATATACTTTTTTTAATAGTACTGGGTAAATCACATGAATAAGCCACACCCACCTCAGTGATCATGTCATTTGCATCACCCTGCCCCTTCTGCTTGGTGTTTAATGAGGTTGGCAGTACCTGAACATGTGACACATATCACGTCTCTGCCCACTTTGCAGCAGGAGAATGGCTGCTCTCTTGGGAGTCCAAGAGTTCTCTTCCTAATCTGAATGTTCTGCAAGTTTAGGCAACTTTAGTGCATACTTGCCTATTTTTAAATACTCCCTTCTCGTAGATTCCAGAGACAAGATAGAAGTGGGGTGTGATGGTGCATTGCATTATCGCAGCCCCCCTCCCCTCTCCCGCTGTGGCACAATTCATATAATACAGACAGTGAGACATTCATGGCGCAATTCACTGCAAATTGCGTCATCAATCCCCAGGCAATCTACTTCACTTCAGGATGCAAACACGGGGGGGTGGGGGGGTTCCAGTTGCCCGGAGACTCCCCTTCCCAACAACCTGGACAGCGACAACTACATGTAGTATAAAAGGTGGAACTAAGTTGCTGCACATCCATCCCCAGTGGCAGTAGATTTTACTACCAAGCCTGCTGTGTGTGTGTCTGTGGATCTGAGTGCTCAATAATTGCACCAAAGACAGAGAGAGACTCTGGTAAGTGGCTTATCGTGATCATTAGGTCTGCATATGTCTGACGTACTGTATTCCATAAACAGCACTTTGGGGGCAGGCTATAGCTTGTTACCTGCTAATTCTGCATTGTTCATGGACTGGCGACAATTGCTCTACAATCGGGCATTGGGAAACCCCCCGTCCAGAAATCCTGCAAATGCCCCTGAACCCCCTGGGAGTGGGGGGACTGCTTACTAAGTATGGCATAAATAAACTAATGTTATATGCTCTTAATAAGCTTCAGTTATGTTCTATACTTGTGTTCAGCTCTGTTTGTATAGCTACATTCATTATTTATTAATTATTATTAAAAAAAAGTCCAATTATCATTTCTTTCTATACATTTTATTATTTGCCAATGCATACAATTAGTTATTTTAGTTTCATTCATGTGATTGTTGTACCCCCTGAATCTGCCCAATGCTTCTCATTGGATGTCTAGATCAAAGACTAAAGGAAACCTCCCGTATTTCATGTGCAATTACAACTGTCCACCCTTAGATGGCAGTACCAGCCTTTTCTAATTATGTGACCCCTTCTGTTATTTTTGTTGACAACAGTACTTCATTGCTGTCAACATCTGATAGACCAGTGCACCCATTTACTGCCTTCTTTGTGTATGTGGTAGTCTATATACTGTATGTTTGGGTGGAGGGGAGCATCTCCTCTAAAAACAAACTATTACATATAGTGATGAGCGGGTTCGGTTTCTCGGAAACCGAACCCCCCCGAACTTCAGCCTTTTTACACGGGTCCGAGTCGGGTAAACCGAGCGCGCCCGAACGTCATCATCCCGCTGTCGGATTCTCGCAAGACTCGGATTCTATATAAGGAGCCGCGCGTCGCCGCCATTTTCACACGTGCATTGAGATTGATAGGGAGAGGACGTGGCTGGCGTCCTCTCCGTTTACTTTATAGTAGTTAGTTATTATTATTACGTATTACACTTGATCTAATTGATTTGCTAGTGCTACTGCTTAGCTTAGTGTTGGGAGGATTGGGGAGGTTTTGCTATTTTTTTTTTATCCGTTCTCTGCCTGAACAAAAACGCTCCATACTATCTGTGCTCAGCCTCAGTGTGCTGCATGATATATGTATATCTGACTGTGCTGAGTGCTCACTGCTCACACTGCTTAATTGTGGGGGAGACTGGGGAGCAGTTATAGCAGGAGTACAGTGCACACTTTTGCTGCCAGTGACCACCAGTATACGTTTGTCTGCCTGAAAAAGTTAAACACTCCTGTGGTGTCTTTTTTTTTAATTCTATAAACGCATTCTGCTGACAGTGTCCAGCAGGTCCGTCATTCATTATATTATATAAATATTTACCTACAGTAGTGTTATATTTTTTTTTCATCTCTATCATCTTTATCATCTCTATGCTAGCAGACGCAGTACGGTAGTCCACGGCTGTAGCTAGTGCTACCTCTGTGTCGTGACTACTAGTGCTCGGCCAATATTGTAAATAATATACCTCTACCTGTGTGGTGTTTTCTTTTTTCTATCTTCATTCATACTAGTCTAGTACTAGTTAGTTTAGCAGTCTGCTGACAGTGTCCAGCAGGTCCGTCATTATATATATATATACCTACAGTAGACAGTAGTATTATGTTTTTTTAAATTATAATTCTTTATCATCTCTATACTAGCAGACGCAGTACGGTAGTCCACGGCTGTAGCTAGTGCTACCTCTGTGTCGTGACTACTAGTGCTCGGCCAATATTGTAAATAATATACCTCTACCTGTGTGGTGTTTTCTTTTTTCTATCTTCATTCATACTAGTCTAGTACTAGTTAGTTTAGCAGTCTGCTGACAGTGTCCAGCAGGTCCGTCATTATATTATATATATACCTACAGTAGACAGTAGTATAATATTTTTTTTTATTATAATTCTTTATCATCTCTATACTAGCAGACGCAGTACGGTAGTCCACGGCAGTAGCTAGTGCTACCTCTGTGTCGTGACTACTAGTGCTCGGCCAATATTGTAAATAATATACCTCTACCTGTGTGGTGTTTTCTTTTTTCTATCTTCATTCATACTAGTCTAGTACTAGTTAGTTTAGCAGTCTGCTGACAGTGTCCAGCAGGTCCGTCATTATATTATATATATATACCTACAGTAGACAGTAGTATCATATTTTTTTAATTATAATTCTTTATCATCTCTATACTAGCAGACGCAGTACGGTAGTCCACGGCTGTAGCTAGTGCTACCTCTGTGTCGTGACTACTAGTGCTCGGCCAATATTGTAAATAATATACCTCTTCCTGTGTGGTGTTTTCTTTTTTCTATCTTCATTCATACTAGTCTATTACTAGTTAGTTTAGCAGTCTGCTGACAGTGTCCAGCAGGTCCGTCATTATATATATATATACCTACAGTAGACAGTAGTATTATGTTTTTTTTTATTATAATTCTTTATCATCTCTATACTAGCAGACGCAGTACGGTAGTCCACGGCTGTAGCTAGTGCTACCTCTGTGTCGTGACTACTAATGCTCGGCCAATATTGTAAATAATATACCTCTACCTGTGTGGTGTTTTCTTTTTTCTATCTTCATTCATACTAGTCTAGTACTAGTTAGTTTAGCAGTCTGCTGACAGTGTCCAGCAGGTCCGTCATTATATTATATATATATACCTACAGTAGACAGTAGTATCATATTTTTTTTAATTATAATTCTTTATCATCTCTATACTAGCAGACGCAGTACGGTAGTCCACGGCTGTAGCTAGTGCTACCTCTGTGTCGTGACTACTAGTGCTCGGCCAATATTGTAAATAATATACCTCTACCTGTGTGGTGTTTTCTTTTTTCTATCTTCATTCATACTAGTCTAGTACTAGTTAGTTTAGCAGTCTGCTGACAGTGTCCAGCAGGTCCGTCATTATATTATATATATATACCTACAGTAGACAGTAGTATCATACTTTTTTTAATTATAATTCTTTATCATCTCTATACTAGCAGACGCAGTACGGTAGTCCACGGCTGTAGCTAGTGCTACCTCTGTGTCGTGACTACTAGTGCTCGGCCAATATTGTAAATAATATACCTCTACCTGTGTGGTGTTTTCTTTTTTCTATCTTCATTCATACTAGTCTAGTACTAGTTAGTTTAGCAGTCTGCTGACAGTGTCCAGCAGGTCCGTCATTATATATTATATATATACCTACAGTAGACAGTAGTATCATATATTTTTTTATTATATCTTTATCATCTCTATACTAGCAGACGCAGTACGGTAGTCCACGGCTGTAGCTACCTCTGTGTCGTCAGTCACTCGTCATCCATAAGTATACTATCCATCCATCTCCATTGTATACCTGAGGTGCCTTTTAGTTGTGCGCATTAAAATATGGAGAACAAAAATGTTGAAGTTCAAAAAATAGGGAAAGATCAAGATCCACTTCCACCTTGTGCTGAATCTGCTGCCACTAGTCATGGCCGAGACGATGAAATGCCATCAACGTCGTCTGCCAAGGCCGATGCCCAATGTCGTAGTACAGAGCATGGAAAATCCAAAACACAAAAGATCAGTAAAAAAATGACTCAAAAATCAAAATTAAAATCGTTGGAGGAGAAGCGTAAACTTGCCAATATGCCATTTATCACACGGAGTGGCAAGGAACGGCTGAGGCCCTGGCCTATGTTCATGGCTAGTGGTTCAGCTTCACATGAGGATGGAAGCACTCAGCCTCTCGCTAGAAAAATGAAAAGACTTAAGCTGGCAAAAGCACAGCAAACTGTGCGTTCTTCGAAATCACAAATCCACAAGGAGAGTCCAATTGTGTCGGTTGCGATGCCTGACCTTGCCAACACTGGACGTGAAGAGCATGCGCCTTCCACCATTTGCACGCCCCCTGCAAGTGCTGGAAGGAGCACCCGCAGTCCAGTTCCTGATAGTCAGATTGAAGATGTCAGTGTTGAAGTACACCAGGATGAGGAGGATATGGGTGTTGCTGGCGCTGGGGAGGAAATTGACAAGGAGGATTCTGATGGCGAGGTGGTTTGTTTAAGTCAGGCACCCGGTGAGACACCTGTTGTCCGTTGGAGGAATATGGCCATTGACATGCCTGGTCAAAATACAAAAAAAATCAGCTCTTCGGTGTGGAATTATTTCATCACAAATGCGGACAACAGGTGTCAAGCCGTGTGTTGCCTTTGTCAAGCTGTAATAAGTAGGGGTAAGGACGTTAACCACCTCGGAACATCCTCCCTTATACGTCACCTGCAGCGCATTCATCATAAGTCAGTGACAAGTTCAAAAACTTTGGGCGACAGCGGAAGCAGTCCACTGACCAGTAAATCCCTTCCTCTTGTAACCAAGCTCACACAAACCACCCCACCAACTCCCTCAGTGTCAATTTCCTCCTTCCCCAGGAATGCCAATAGTCCTGCAGGCCATGTCACTGGCAATTCTGACGAGTCCTCTCCTGCCTGGGATTCCTCCGATGCATCCTTGCGTGTAACGCCTACTGCTGCTGGTGCTGCTGTTGTTGCTGCTGGGAGTCGATGGTCATCCCAGAGGGGAAGTCGTAAGACCACTTTTACTACTTCCACCAAGCAATTGACTGTCCAACAGTCCTTTGCGAGGAAGATGAAATATCACAGCAGTCATCCTGCTGCAAAGCGGATAACTGAGGCCTTGGCATCCTGGGCAGTGAGAAACGTGGTTCCGGTATCCATCATTACTTCAGAGCCAACTATAGACTTGATTGAGGTACTGTGTCCCCGGTACCAAATACCATCTAGGTTCCATTTCTCTAGGCAGGCGATACCGAAAATTTACACAGACCTCAGAAAAAGAGTCCTCAGTGTCCTAAAAAATGCAGCTGTACCCAATGTCCACTTAACCACGGACATGTGGACAAGTGGAGCAGGGCAGACTCAGGACTATATGACTGTGACAGCCCACTGGGTAGATGTATTGACTCCCGCCGCAAGAACAGCAGCGGCGGCACCAGTAGCAGCATCTCGCAAATGCCAACTCGTTCATAGGCAGGCTACGCTTTGTATCACCGCTTTCCAGAATACGCACACAGCTGAAAACCTCTTACGGCAACTGAGGAAGATCATCGCAGAATGGCTTACCCCAATTGGACTCTCCTGTGGATTTGTGGCATCGGACAACGCCAGCAATATTGTGCGTGCATTACATCTGGGCAAATTCCAGCACGTCCCATGTTTTGCACATACCTTGAATTTGGTGGTGCAGAATTATTTAAAAAACGACAGGGGCGTGCAAGAGATGCTGTCGGTGGCCAGAAGAATTGCGGGACACTTTCGGCGTACAGGCACCGCGTACAGAAGACTGGAGCAACACCAAAAACGCCTGAACCTGCCCTGCCATCATCTGAAGCAAGAAGTGGTAACGAGGTGGAATTCAACCCTCTATATCAGAGCTGGCCAAACCAGTCCTCGAGATCTACCAACAGTTCACATTTTCCAGACCTCCTAGCTGGTGCACAGGTGTAGTAATTACAAATTAAGATGTGCTGCATTCATTCCTAACTGACAATTCTACAGATCTCCAGGAGGCCTGGAAAACATGAACTGTTGGTAGATCTCGAGGACCGGTTTGGCCAGCCCTGCTCTATATGCTTCAGAGGATGGAGGAGCAGCAAAAGGCCATTCAAGCCTATACATCTGTACCTGTCTCAAGCGCAGTGGAGAATGATTTCAACGTTGTGCAAGGTTCTGCAACCTTTTGAACTTGCCACACGTGAAGTCAGTTCAGACACTGCCAGCCTGTCTGCTTTATTTTTACACTGCAAATTAGATTGCAGATTGAACACACCACACCCAAATCTAACTCTCTCTGCACATGTTATATCTGCCTCCCCTGCAGTGCACATGGGCCCTCATTCCGAGTTGTTCGCTCGCAAGCTGATTTTAGCAGCATTGCAAACGCTAAGCCGCTGCCTACTGGGAGTGAATCTTAGCATAGTAGATTTGCGAATGAAAGATTAGCAGATTTGCGAATAGACAGTTCTTAGCAGTTTCTGAGTAGCTCGAGACTTACTCTGCCACTGCGATCAGTTCAGTCAGTTTCGTTCCTGGTTTGACGCCACAAACACACACAGCGTTCACCCAGACACTCCCCCGTTTCTTCAGACACTCCCGCGTTTTTCCCAGAAACGGCAGCGTTTTTTCGCACACACCCATAAAACGGCCAGTTTCCGCCCAGAAACACCCACTTCCTGTCAATCACACTACGATCACCAGAACGAAGAAAAAACCTTGTAATGCCGTGAGTAAAATACCTAACTTAATAGCAAATTTACTTGGCGCAGTCGCACTGCGGACATTGCGCATCAAATGAGATAGCAGCTCTTCCAACAGACCCATGAGGTGGCTGCCCAGTGTCTTTTTTTTTTTTTCTTGGGGTGTCGCCAGTAGCCCTAATCCCCAGCTCTCCTTTCTGTTCAGCCGAACAGACAGACAGACCAATGACTTTATATATAAGATGGTACCAGCTGCAGGGCGGTATTAATGCCGTATATGTACCAAAAACAGAAGATAGTGAATATACAACGTCACTTCATGGACCAACAGAGTATAGCTGGATGAAGTTATCTCCGTTTCTTACGTCCATCACGGCATTTTCTTTTCCTAGTTTCTGGAATTGATGTTAATTTTCCAGCGTCTAGGCTGCATCTTACAAAAGCCGGATCAAGTTTCCTCCGTTTCTTACATCCATCTTCATCATGGCATTTTCTTTTTGCAGCTTTTGGGAAAGGTGTAAATTTCCCAGCCTCCAGGCACCGTACAAGATGTGGCCTCATTAATGCAGTGTTGTAGCTGTGGGTGGGCACATCGCCGGTAAAGAGGAGCTCCACAACTGTCGCTATGGCATATACAACACAGTCTTCTGTGTCCGCCCCCTGTCTCTCCACGTCCAGGACTTCAATGTTTTCCAGGGTGTGTTTTGGAATGACAGTCCCGTAGAGGTCTAGCAGCTGTTTGCTGGCACAGGGGGTAAGCTGCCATCCACCACTGTCGGCAATTTGTATGCGTCCATTCCGAAAACAAGACACAAAGCAGTGTGAGAGATCCAGATCTGGGTGGATCTGCACAGCCGGCCCAGAAACAGCGTCGAAGGAGCCAAACTCTGCTTTCGCTGTGGCTTGCAAGCCTTGGATCTTAAATCGCTTGCGCAGTATATGCAGAGCAGCATCAGGAATGTCACCGGTCAGATCGATGCCCTGGAGGATGTCATCTCTGTCTTGATCTGTCAGTCCAAGATGTGGCAACCACATTTTCTGTAAATGTGCAAGAAAAAATAAAATAAATACATTAATAAAATGACCAGTGTTTTTACTTACTAATATTATTTAAATGCGTGGAAAAGACACAAGTATGAAAGCCAAAGCGGTAAGGTCACGTGACTGCTATGGCCCGTTCCACGACTTCATGTCACTGCGCATCACATTTCAGATGGAATTGTAGCAAGTGTGTTGTGGTTTAATAAAGAAATGGTGAATGGGAAAATAATAGCCAACCCCACCAGCAAAACAAAATATCTCTAAGTACCAGAGGCGGATTGGCCATAGGGTTCACAGGGAAGATTCCCAGTGGGCCAACGCACCAGTGGGGCCTGTTTTGTTTGAGGACATGTGGTCCATTTTATAGACATAATGAATAAGATGCTAAATAATTTGCATATATGAAAATTACTCTGCCACTTAGCCTGTGATTGCAGATGATCTAGTGTATGTTCTCTCTGACTGCTTGGCTGACATACAGTAAAATATTGAGTGAATAGTGATTGGGATACGGTTGGTGTAATAAGTAAGAAAATATATCTTTCTAAAGAATTATATAGTTTCCTAAATTCTGAAGGTGTATCATATAATGTGCTCATAATATTTAATTTTATTTCTTTTTAACTTCCCCCTTGATGCTGGACATGCCCACTATCTGGAAAGTCTTGGGGGGAGGGTGCTGCTGCCATGGCCCATGGCTAGAACTTACACCTCTGGTGCTGCCCATGTGGGACCACTAGTACAAATTTTTCCAGGGCCGCTTTTTGTTCCCAATCCGCCCCTGCTAAGCACCGACGGCCATAGCATAGTCTGCACATATCTAATGCAAGGGAATAATGTTGTAAGGTCCACCCAAAAAAAACTGTAACCAGCTGCAGGCTATGCCGGGCTTCGATGATCCCGCTATAACAGCCCCATGTTATTAAGCTATGTTTTCCTATAATATTCAGGTAAAAATAAGCTTACCTTAGACTTTCGTATTCGTAATCAGCGCTAAAGTAATGAGAAAACGCGTGTATGTAGCTACACAGCTCACTCTCATCCAATAACTGATTGTCCTCTGTCATGCAGGGCCTTTTTCCTCTCACCTGAGTGACATCACAACGGCTGTCTGTAACATCATCAGCCTCCCCCTGCCTGCTTTCCACCACTGAATGTGGCGATTCATGTGCTTTATTCTAACCTTTATTAACCAGGGGCAGATGGGCAACAAGATCATTTATTATTTATTTCTTAACAGTTTCTTATATAGCGGAGCAAATTCCGTTGCGCTTTACAGTTGGAAACAGCAGGAGCGGATTGGCCATAAGACTCTCCAGGAAGATTCCTGGTAGGCTGATGTGCCTGCGGGGCCTGTTTTGTGTGTTGACATGTGGCCGCACCCCCCACATGACAGGCAGCCCACCACACTCATTACACTGCATTGTCCCCATTCATTCTGTTATTCCACCTCTGCGGTACATCAGCCCTGCCTGTTATACCTCTTGTGCTGCCCATGTCGGGCCACTTCTACTAAATTCTACAGGGCCACTTTTAGTTCCCAATCCTCCCCTGGTCTCAGACACAACTGCAGCAAAGGACGCAAGGAAGGCCACAACTGCGTACAAACAGGCCCCATGAGGAGGGATCCCGCCCCCCTCTATAGACCCCACCCCCATTAGGGCTGCTTCCGTAAATTTCCGAGGCTGGTTTTCCATCCCAATCCGCCCCTTTATTGAGTATAAAATTAGTGACCGAACTGACAAGTGTAGTGAATGAAGCCTATAATTTTATTTACCCATCTTCCACCACATGCAAAGGAGCCGCAAACTGTAAACACCACCATCACTAGCCGACATCACAGATAATGGGGTGTAGTACAGGAACAGACACATTACTGCCGGTTACCATGGGTGCTACGTGATAGGACGGGAGGTGAGTCAGTAACCAGCAGCTGGGAGACGGCCAGGATTCGGACAGTGAGATAACTGGGGAATGATGTTACCCTGAGCTGCGGTGAAAGGTCGTAGGGCCGCTGTTCAGATTACATATATATACACTGCTCAAAAAAATAAATGGAACACTTATACAACACCTCATAGATCTGAATGAATGAAATATTCTTATTAAATACTTTGTTCTTTACATAGTTGAATGTTCTGACAACAAAATCACACAAAAATTATCAATGGAAATCAAATTTATTAACCCATGGAGGTATGGATTTGGAGTCACACTCAAAATTAAAGTAGAAAAACACACTACAGGCTAATCCAACTTTGATGTAATGTCCTTAAAACAAGTCAAAATGAGGCTCAGTAGTGTGTGTGACCTTCACATGCCTGTATGACCTCCCTACAACGCCTGGGCATGCTCCTGATGAGATGGCAGATGGTCTCCTGAGGGATCTCCTCCCAGACCTGGACTAAAGCATCCGCCAACTCCTGGACAGTCTGTGGTACAATGTGGCGTTGGTGGATGTAGCGAGACATGATGTCCCAGTAGTGCTCAATTGGATTTAGGTCTGGGGAACGGGTGGGCCAGTCCATAGCATCAATGCCTTCGTCTTGCAGGAACTGCTGACACACTCCAGCCACATGAGGTCTAGCATTGTCTTGCATTAGGAGGAACCCATAGATAACCGCACCAGCATATGGTCTCACAAGGGGTCTGAGGATCTCATCTCAGTACCTAATGGCAGTCAGGCTACCTCTGGCGAACACATGGAGGGCTGTGCGGCCCCCAAAGAAATGCCACCCCACACCATTACTGACCCACTGCCAAACCGGTCATGCTGGAGGATGTTGCAGGCAGCAGAACGTTCTCCTTGGCATCTCTAGACTCTGTCACATCTGTCACATGTGCTCAGTGAGAACCTGCTTTCATCTGTGAAGAGCACAGGGCGCCAGTGGCGAATTTGCCAATCTTTGTGATCTCTGGCAAATGCCAAACGTCCTGCCCGGTGTTGGGCTGTAAGCCTCATGGAGTCTGTTTCTGATCGTTTGAGTAGACACATGCACATTTGTGGCTTGCTGGAGGTCATTTTGCAGGGCTCTGACAGTGCTCCTCCTGTTCCTCCTTGCACAAAGGCGGAGGTAGCGATCCTGCTGCTGGGTTGTTGCCCTCCTACGGCCTCCTCCACGTCTCCTGATGTACTGGCCTGTCTCCTGGTAGCGCCTCCGTGCTCTGGACACTACGTTGACAGACACAGCAAACCTTCTTGCCACAGCTCGCATTGATGTGCCATCCTGGATGAGCTGCACTACCTGAGCCACTTGTGTGGGTTGTAGATTCCGTCTCATGCTACCACTAGAGTGAAAGCACCGCCAGCTTTCAAAAGTGACCAAAACATCAGCCAGAAAGCATAGGAGCTGAGAAGTGGTCTGTGGTCACCACATTGTGTTGTTTAAGTGTTCCCTTTATTTTTTTGAGCAGTGTGTGTATATATATATATATATATATATATATACATATATACTTTTTATTTATTATCCTCCATGTATGGTTTGGGAAAAATCAGTCTGTATTTTATATTATAATAAATGACGTGTTTATCACTTAAGCGGTTACTCTTTTATTTCATGTTAAGCAGCAAATTTCTATCTCGTCTTAAACTCCTTTCTGAAGATGAAGTATATTTGATTTTTGGACATTTTGTATTTATCGAGTTTGTACTTTGTAGGATTTGTATATACATCTCCATGTAGAAACAAGTAGTAGCGGCATAGCTGTGGCTCTCTGTTTAACACTGTATCATTTTATAGGATTTGGTGGTCTGATACACAGGGGGCAGCAGAGGCCTATTGTGGGACTACACACCCCAGCATACCCTGCAACAGTTTTACATGCCTAATAGCAAAACTATGGCATAACATGCTGGGATGTGTAGTTCTCCAGCAGCTGGAGTCCTGCATGTTGAATTCCACTGCTCAACATTTTTCACACTCTTCTTTCTTTTTAACTCCCTTTTCTTTCTATGGGCCAGATGTACTAAGCCTAAAAAAGTGATAAAGTGGAGAGTGATAAAGTACCAGCCAGTCAGCTCCTAAATGTCATTTTTCAAACACAGCACATCCAGCCCTATGTCTCTATTACCTCTAGCACACCTCCCCCCACTTTCCCTCTCGCCCCCTTTTTATCACTCAACACCTCTTTTTTATATGTCTCAGCCCCCTCCCCAATTTCTCTGAGAATAATTATTGTCTACACCTGCCTTCTGGTGAGCAATGGCCACCTATAGATTGTAAGTGAGCAGGGCCTTCCTTCCTCTATGTCTGTTATCACCCAGTCTTGTGTTTTCCCTGTTGTTTACAATTGTTTAATGTTATCACTGTTTCCCAGGGTCTGATTGGGATGGAAACCCAGCCCGGGAAGTTTATAGAAGCAGCCCTAATGGGGGTGTGGTCTGTTGAGAAGGGCGGGATGCCTCCTCATAGCATACCTCCCAACTGTCCCGATTTTCGTAGGACAGTCCCGTTTTTTTGGGACTGTCCCGCTGTCCCACCCGCGGGCCGCAGTGTCCAGCGGTGGGGGGAGGGGGGGGGGCAGTTGGGAGGCTCCTGCACTCGCTGCTCTGCTAGACATGCGCACAGCATCTATTCAGCGGAGACAGGAGGAGAGGGGGCATACCAGCAGCTCACGGAGCGCTGGGCATGCCCTCTCACTGATGAAAATGGGGGCATTGCTCGCGATTGTGGGTCCTCCCACAAAGCCACACCCCCTTTTCATAGGTCACGTCCCCTTCTCTGGAGCACGTGCGGCTTCAACGCACGTGTGTCCCTCTTTCACTAAGAAGAATGTTGGGAGGTATGTCATAAGGCCTGATTGTACGCAGTTGTGGCCTTCCTTGCATCTTTTGCTGCAGTTGTGTCTGAGACCAGGGGCGGATTGGGAACTAAAAGTGGCCCTGTAAAATGTAGTAGTGGTGGCCCGATATGGGCAACACAAGAGATATAACAGGCAGGGTTGCTGTACTGCATAGATCATGGAACAACAGCACGGATGAGGATAATGCAGTGTAATGAGTGCGGTGGGCTGCCTGTCATGTGGGGGTGCGGCCACATGACAACACACAAAATAGGCCCCACAGACTTGTCGGCCCACCAGTAATCTTCCTGGAGAGTCCTATGGACAATCCACTCCTGCACACATACATACAGAGGCATAACTAGGGATGATGGTGTCTAGGGCATGTACTAATATGGTGGCCCTTGAAAAATGTTGTGAAGTTTTATTCTTTTAAAGGGGTTACAAAAAAAAAATACATACACTTCCCCCCGCCCCCGGTAATGAGATATTAACCCTGGAGGATTCCTTCCAGGTATAAAAGGTGTAAATCTTCACTAAACAGTCTGTACTGTAGGGGGTTGGGTGTATATACTGTACGTGTCCTATATTGACTTGAACTGTAAGGCACTGGCCCTCATTCCGAGTTGTTCGCTCGCTAGCTGCTTTTAGCAGCATTGCACACGCTAAGCCGCCGCCTACTGGGAGTGAATCTTAGCTTATCAAAATTGCGAACGAAAGATTCTCTAAATTGCGAATAGAAATTTCTTTGCAGTTTCTGAGTAGCTCGAGACTTACTCTGTCACTGCGATCAGTTCAGTCAGTTTCGTTCCTGGTTTGACGTCACAAACACACCCAGCGTTCGCCCAGACACTCCCCCGTTTCTCCAGCCACTCCCGCGTTTTTCCCAGAAACGGCTGCGTTTTTTCACACACACCCATAAAACGTCCAGTTTCCGCCCAGAAACACCCACTTCCTGTCAATCACATTACGATCACCAGAACGAAGAAAAAAACCTTGTAATGCCGTGAGTAAAATACCAAACTTCTTAGCAAATTTACTTGGTGCAGTCGCAGTGCGAACATTGCGCATGCGCAATTAGCGGAAAATCGCTGCGATGCGAAGAAAATTACCGAGCGAACAACTCGGAAAGAGGGCCACTGTTTTCTTCTTTTACTTATTTGTTACGTACTCTGTAATTGGGCGCAGTGGATCCCTTGTGGCGCTATATAAATAAAGGATAATAATAATAATAATAATATATTCGCAATTGTCTAGATGCAAAATGTTGTGTTATATAATGTCAAAAAATGGATGAATACTATGGGTATAAGAAATATACATGCGATTCCCACTATGGCCATGGTGATAGGTATAGTGGGGAAATGTAATAGGGTGAGAGAACCAGGATGTGAGAGATTTTGTGAAAGTTTTCCTGTTGTTTTGGTGTTTTTTTTTTAAAGTGGCGATCATTTACATGACAAGAGCAGGTTGATTTTGCTATGTAAATGATTGCCACTTTAAAAAAAATAGGAAAACCCTCACAAAATCTCTCACATCCTGATTCTTACACCCTATTACATCTCCCCCATAGTCTTTATTAAAGTGAATAAACTTTAATACATTAATTGTGATACTTTGCTTTGCAGAGATGGCTCCTGAGAAAGATTCCATATAGTAACTCAACTTATTGAAGCAAATCCAATTTATGGAAGTGTAAACCACCAGAGTATGTCAACCAGTAGAAAAGGGTATTGGCATATAATCAACTTGTTGAATTGGCCAAATCCTATCACCCTAATGCCAGCGTTGTGTTGGTGAAGATTAAAATAGAAAAAAAATGTTTTCAAAAAGGAGCACAATAAAATTTTGGACTCAAAAAGATCAGGTCCAGACGCAGACAGCATCTATACTCCTCACCTGTGGTGTAACGACCTAATGACATTTCCATGGACCAGGAGCTGCCAAGAACATCTCTACACACCTTGGATGAAGATGACGAGGCTTGTACTGAAACCCAGGATGAGACAACAGTAAGCATCTTAAGTAAATGAGAAATTAATGTAATAGAATATACATTCTGAATAAGACCAATTTTAACAGTCTCTTTAAAAATGATTGACAGAACCTACAGGTGTCAATAATGGTGTCAGCAGTGTGTAATGGAGGTCAGTCTGACTCTACACCAGTGATTTTCAACCTTTTTTTACTCGCGGCACACCAAACAATATTTTAAAATTGCCAAGGCACACCAACAGTTCCCCACAGAAAAACAAAAATCCACACATACATTGGCCTACACAGAAATAAAAAAATCACATTGCTCCCCACATAAATCATGTTGCTCAATACATAAGTCCTATTGCTCCACACATAAATCATGTTGCTCCCCACATGAATTATTCACATTGTTCCCCCCATAAATCCTTATTCTCCCCCACAAAAATCCTATTGTTCCCAACAAGAGAAATAAAATAACAAATATTAGCCCCTACAGGTCAGCTGTCCTCCTCCCTGTCCCTCAGTGGCGGGGGTTGTTCATAGTGGAGTGCTGTGAATACTGAGCAGCGGGCGGGCAGGTGTGGATGTGGGTGGGCAAGGAAAGCTGTGGATGCAGGCAGAAACTGGAAGATGTGTATGCAGGCGGGTGGGCTGGCTGGGTGGTAAGAAGCGGCGGCCGTGACCTATGATATCACACCGCCGTGTCTTCAAGGCATAGGTCACGGCCAGAGCACGACTGATCCTCTAAGAAGATCCCGGGCCACCAGTTCACTCTGAAGGTGCAGGAAGCTGCTCTGGCTCCGCGGCACACCTTGCAACTGGTCGCGGCACACTAGTGTGCCGCGGCACAATGGTTGAAAAAGCCTGGTCTACACGATGAATACCTTCACCAGAGATTGGTTTATTAGCCAGGTAGAACACAGGGCGCAAATCAACACAGGGTTAATTCAGGTGGTATCCATGTGACCGACGGTAGGGAGACCGACGGTAACATGACCTTCACCAACATCCTGCCCCCTCACTATCCCGACGGTCGGCATGCCGACCAACAGGGACTATTTCCACTCATGGGTGTCCACGACACCCACAGAGTGGGAATACAACCCGTGGTCGCCACCAAGCCCGCAAGGGGCTTGCTGCATTCGCCCCTCCCCGCCAGGATCCCGGCGTCAGTATGCTGCCGGTATCCCAGCGTCGGTATGCTGACCGCCGGTCAGCCATACCACACCCGGTTAATTCAGCAGATACACAATACAGGAATATAGTGTAAGACGTGCATCCAGGAATGGGTTTAATGCTTATGTTGCATGTTATCTGGAGCACATGCTTCTATATGTACTCAGTGGTGACAGTAGAAGGTTTGCGGTGCCTAGCAGTGGTGACACAACAGTAATAGCAGGCTCTGTAGTGTGTCAGGGAGACACTCAGGGGCACATCATTGACTCATGGAGGACAGAGAAGAATAACTTGCGGAGCAGGTGCGCAGTAGCATATTGCCTCAGAGGTCCCTGTGACGTCAATGCACTTTCATCGCTGTAGGATGGACTCCTGGGGAGCCTGTAGCTGAGCCTGCGCCATTTTCCCAGTGATTTCTGTTCGTATGTCAGCCATCGCGATACTCCAGAGGTGATAGTATAATTATATGGGTGCAGGGTGTGCGGTGTGGCCCCCCTGGACCATGGGGCCCATGTACACCACACACCCTGCACCCATTCTAGATACGCAAATTATGTTGTTTTGACAATGTATGTTGTCAGTGGTATGAAACAATGGGGCAGATATATTAAGCCTGGAGACGGCATAAGGAAGTGATAAACCAGTGATAAGTGCAAGATGAAAAATGCACCAGCCAATCAGCTCCAATATGTAAATTAACAGGAGCTGATTGGCTGGTGCTTTTATCATCGTGCACTTATCCCTTCCTTATGCCTTCTCCAGGTTACTAAATCTGCCCCAGTGTGAGTTAGAGGTCCCAGTTGAACCTGTTCACTTTGCGTTGTTTTTAGGGCTGACTCAAGCCATCTATAGCTCAGCCACAGTTTATTGAAAACCCACCTGTCCAATACTTCCATCACAATGTGTAGACACTCCTCTCTTGTAGAAGGACTTTTTATTCTGAAGTATTTTAAATGTAAAATTAAGAGTAAATGTCTAAAAATATATTTTCAGCCTTTACCAGTAACAGATCAGGACAGAGTCCTCTCTTCAAACAACTCCCAGCATCAACCCACTTCATCCACCAGTATCCATCCTCCAACTGCATCCACCAGCAACTATGCTTCTCAGCGCCAAGGTTCTGGTAGCTCACATAGAAGGATCAGGAGAAGATTCAGTGAGGCAGGACACAGTGATGATATCAGTGACCGTCTACTGATCAGCGACCACCAACTTTTGAATAAAAGTATAGATGAGTATGATGCAATTGGAGCAGTGACGGACTAGGGCATGTAGGGCCCACCGGGTGAATGCAGTTGTAGGGGCCCATGTTTAGGGGTGTGGCCAGTCTCCAGAGGGGGTGTGTCCAACCACCACATTGGTTTGCCTAACCATTTTGCAAGTGTTGGTCCCCTAGATAAATATATACAGTAAATACTGTAGTGCATGCAAGATAATGTACTAGATTAGTAACAGCACAGTCTGGAACCTGAGGACGGGGTGGGCCCACAGGCAGCAGGGCCCACCGGTGGTTTCCCCTGTATCCCTGTGGGCCAGTCCAACCCTGAATTGGAGTAAGTTTGGCAGCCAAATTGAGGCGGCTGGTCCAACGTTTCTGGGGTGATGCTGAATGCTAATGAATAAGGTGCTGCATACCCTCCAACATTTTACACATAAAATTTGGTACAAATTGGGGAAGTGGGTGTGGCCATGGGTAAAGGGAGCGTGGCCACGTCCCTTTTCCTATACTTTCAATGTAAGTTTGGAGAGCCAAAAATCGGTACAAACCATAAAAAAAAGGTATACAGGAAAAGATGTACAGCGCTATAAACTGGATACAGACAAGATAGTTTTTTATTATTAAAAATGATCATCTAGTTGCAACAAGTAAATGCTGATATAAAATACTAAATTAAAAATGTGTAAACAAATAGGGCAAACACAGCACAACAATTTGTTAGATGTATTACCACATGTAGAAGCCAAACACAGTCTCCTGTTTAGAATCCTTGGAAAAAATGCCACTGTCCAGGGGGTATATGTAACACTTGTAGATGTTTTTACTTTTTAGTCCATATGGAGTAAGATGGAGGGACCTTGAATGCTTGATTCTGGACAAATACAGTCCTATTGAAAGCTTGGTCTTGTACTCCTCTCTCGGACAGCAACAAGTTCCCCGTTTGAGATCGTTGATGGACTTCTAGGCGTATTCCAGGATAAAGGTGGTAACTGTAGTGGGAGGCCTCTTAAAACCGACGTGTTTCGCTGTGTCAACAGCTTTGTTCAAATTAACATGAAACAAGTCTCTTAAACTGCTATGATGATAGAAACTGTTCCGTATAAATATGAAGCCCCACCAATAAATGTAAAGTATTTCTATATCTTAAGAAGTATGTCCCCATCTTCCTGGGTACGTAGAACCCAATACTTGCAGATATACTTTTTTTAATAGTACTGGGTAAATCACATGAATAAGCCACACCCACCTCAGTGATCATGTCATTTGCATCACCCTGCCCCTTCTGCTTGGTGTTTAATGAGGTTGGCAGTACCTGATCATGTGACACATATCACGTCCCTGCCCACTTTGCAGCAGGAGAATGGCTGCTCTCTTGGGAGTCCAAGAGTTCTCTTCCTAATCTGAATGTTCTGCAAGTTTAGGCAACTTTAGTGCATACTTGCCTATTTTTAAATACTCCCTTCTCGTAGATTCCAGAGACAAGATAGAAGTGGGGTGTGATGGTGCATTGCATTATCGCAGCCCCCCTCCCCTCTCCCGCTGTGGCACAATTCATATAATACAGACAGTGAGACATTCATGGCGCAATTCACTGCAAATTGCGTCATCAATCCCCAGGCAATCTACTTCACTTCAGGATGCAAACACGGGGGGGGGGGTTCCAGTTACCCGGAGACTCCCCTTCCCAACAACCTGGACAGCGACAACTACATGTAGTATAAAAGGTGGAATTAAGTTGCTGCACATCCATCCCCAGTGGCAGTAGATTTTCCTACCAAGCCTGCTGTGTGTGTGTCTGTGGATCTGAGTGCTCAATAATTGCACCAAAGACAGAGAGAGACTCTGGTAAGTGGCTTATCGTGATCATTAGGTCTGCATATATCTGACGTACTGTATTCCATAAACAGCACTTTGGGGGCAGGCTATAGCTTGTTACCTGCTAATTCTGCATTGTTCATGGACTGGCGACAATTGCTCTACAATTGGGCATTGGGAAACCCCCCGTCCAGAAATCCTGCAAATGCCCCTGAACCCCCTGGGAGTGGGGGGACTGCTTACTAAGTATGGCATTAATAAACTAATGTTATATGCTCTTATTAAGCTTCAGTTATGTTCTATACTTGTGTTCAGCTCTGTTTGTATAGCTACATTCATTATTTATTAATTATTATTAAAAAAAAGTCCAATTATCATTTCTTTCTATACATTTTATTATTTGCCAATGCATACAATTAGTTATTTTAGTTTCATTCATGTGATTGTTGTACCCCCTGAATCTGCCCAATGCTTCTCATTGGATGTCTAGATCAAAGACTAAAGGAAACCTCCCGTATTTCATGTGCAATTACAACTGTCCACCCTTAGATGGCAGTACCAGCCTTTTCTAATTATGTGACCCCTTCTGTTATTTTTGTTGACAACAGTACTTCATTGCTGTCAACATCTGATAGACCAGTGCACCCATTTACTGCCTTCTTTGTGTATGTGGTAGTCTATATACTGTATGTTTGGGTGGAGGGGAGCATCTCTAAAAACAAACTATTACATATAGTGATGAGCGGGTTCGGTTTCTCGGAAACCGAACCCCCCCGAACTTCAGCCTTTTTACACGGGTCCGAGCCGTGCTCGGATTCTCCCGTGTGGCTCGGGTAAACCGAGCGCACCCGAACGTCATCATCCCGCTGTCGGATTCTCGCGAGACTCGGATTCTATATAAGAAGCCGCGCGTCGCTGCCATTTTCACACGTGCATTGAGATTGATAGGGAGAGGACGTGGCTGGCGTCCTCTCCGTTTACTTTATAGTAGTTAGTTATTATTATTACATATTACACTTGATCTAATTGATTTGCTAGTGCTACTGCTTAGCTTAGTGTTGGGAGGATTGGGGAGGTTTTGCTATTTTTTTTAAATCCGTTCTCTGCCTGAACAAAAACGCTCCATACTATCTGTGCTCAGCCTCAGTGTGCTGCATGATATATGTATATCTGACTGTGCTGAGTGGTCACACTGCTTAATTGTGGGGGAGACTGGGGAGCAGTTATAGCAGGAGTACAGTGCACACTTTTGCTGCCAGTGACCACCAGTATACGTTTGTCTGCCTGAAAAAGTTAAACACTCCTGTGGTGTCTTTTTTTTTTATTCTATAAACGCATTCTGCTGACAGTGTCCAGCAGGTCCGTCATTCATTATATTATATAAATATTTACCTACAGTAGTGTAATATATATATTTTTTCATCTCTATCATCTTTATCATCTCTATACTAGCAGACGCAGTACGGTAGTCCACGGCTGTAGCTAGTGCTACCTCTGTGTCGTGACTACTAGTGCTCGGCCAATATTGTAAATAATATACCTCTACCTGTGTGGTGTTTTCTTTTTTCTATCTTCATTCATACTAGTCTAGTACTAGTTAGTTTAGCAGTCTGCTGACAGTGTCCAGCAGGTCCGTCATTATATTATATATATATACCTACAGTAGACAGTAGTATCATATTTTTTTTAATTATAATTCTTTATCATCTCTATACTAGCAGACGCAGTACGGTAGTCCACGGCTGTAGCTAGTGCTACCTCTGTGTCGTGACTACTAGTGCTCGGCCAATATTGTAAATAATATACCTCTACCTGTGTGGTGTTTTCTTTTTTCTATCTTCATTCATACTAGTCTAGTACTAGTTAGTTTAGCAGTCTGCTGACAGTGTCCAGCAGGTCCGTCATTATATTATATATATATACCTACAGTAGACAGTAGTATCATATTTTTTTTTATTATATCTTTATCATCTCTATACTAGCAGACGCAGTACGGTAGTCCACGGCTGTAGCTACCTCTGTGTCGTCAGTCACTCGTCATCCATAAGTATACTATCCATCCATCTCCATTGTATACCTGAGGTGCCTTTTAGTTGTGCGCATTAAAATATGGAGAACAAAAATGTTGAGGTTCAAAAAATAGGGAAAGATCAAGATCCACTTCCACCTCGTGCTGAATCTGCTGCCACTAGTCATGGCCGAGATGATGAAATGCCATCAATGTCGTCTGCCAAGGCCGATGCCCAATGTCATAGTACAGAGCATGTAAAATCCAAAACACAAAAGATCAGTAAAAAAATGACTCAAAAATCAAAATTAAAATCGTCGGAGGAGAAGCGTAAACTTGCCAATATGCCATTTACCACACGGAGTGGCAAGGAACGGCTGAGGCCCTGGCCTATGTTCATGGCTAGTGGTTCAGCTTCACATGAGGATGGAAGCACTCAGCCTCTCGCTAGAAAAATGAAAAGACTTAAGCTGGCAAAAGCACAGCAAAGAACTGTGCGTTCTTCGAAATCACAAATCCACAAGGAGAGTCCAATTGTGTCGGTTGCAATGCCTGACCTTCCCAACACTGGACGTGAAGAGCATGCGCCTTCCACCATTTGCACGCCCCCTGCAAGTGCTGGAAGGAGCACCCGCAGTCCAGTTCCTGATAGTCAGATTGAAGATGTCAGTGTTGAAGTACACCAGGATGAGGAGGATATGGGTGTTGCTGGCGCTGGGGAGGAAATTGACAAGGAGGATTCTGATGGTGAGGTGGTTTGTTTAAGTCAGGCACCCGGTGAGACACCTGTTGTCCGTTGGAGGAATATAACCATTGACATGCCTGGTCAAAATACAAAAAAAATCAGCTCTTCGTGTGGAATTATTTCATCACAAATGCGGACAACAGGTGTCAAGCCGTGTGTTGCCTTTGTCAAGCTGTAATAAGTAGGGGTAAGGACGTTAACCACCTCGGAACATCCTCCCTTATACGTCACCTGCAGCGCATTCATCATAAGTCAGTGACAAGTTCAAAAACTTTGGGCGACAGCGGAAGCAGTCCACTGACCAGTAAATCCCTTCCTCTTGTAACCAAGCTCACGCAAACCACCCCACCAACTCCCTCAGTGTCAATTTCCTCCTTCCCCTGGAATGCCAATAGTCCTGCAGGCCATGTCACTGGCAATTCTGACGAGTCCTCTCCTGCCTGGGATTCCTCCGATGCATCCTTGCGTGTAACGCCTACTGCTGCTGGCGCTGTTGTTGTTGCTGCTGGGAGTCGATGGTCATCCCAGAGGGGAAGTCGTAAGACCACTTTTACTACTTCCAACAAGCAATTGACTGTCCAACAGTCCTTTGCGAGGAAGATGAAATATCACAGCAGTCATCCTGCTGCAAAGCGGATAACTGAGGCCTTGGCATCCTGGGCGGTGAGAAACGTGGTTCCGGTATCCATCATTACTTCAGAGCCAACTATAGACTTGATTGAGGTACTGTGTCCCCGGTACCAAATACCATCTAGGTTCCATTTCTCTGGGCAGGCGATACCGAAAATTTACACAGACCTCAGAAAAAGAGTCCTCAGTGTCCTAAAAAATGCAGTTGTACCCAATGTCCACTTAACCACGGACATGTGGACAAGTGGAGCAGGGCAGACTCAGGACTATATGACTGTGACAGCCCACTGGGTAGATGTATTGACTCCCGCCGCAAGAACAGCAGCAGCGGCACCAGTAGCAGCATCTCGCAAACGCCAACTCGTTCATAGGCAGGCTACGCTTTGTATCACCGCTTTCCAGAATACGCACAGCAGAAAACCTCTTACGGCAACTGAGGAAGATCATCGCAGAATGGCTTACCCCAATTGGACTCTCCTGTGGATTTGTGGCATCGGACAATGCCAGCAATATTGTGCGTGCATTACATCTGGGCAAATTCCAGCACGTCCCATGTTTTGCACATACCTTGAATTTGGTGGTGCAGAATTATTTAAAAAACGACAGGGGCGTGCAAGAGATGCTGTCGGTGGCCAGAAGAATTGCGGGACACTTTCGGCGTACAGGCACCGCGTACAGAAGACTGGAGCAACACCAAAAACGCCTGAACCTGCCCTGCCATCATCTGAAGCAAGAAGTGGTAACGAGGTGGAATTCAACCCTCTATATGCTTCAGAGGATGGAGGAGCAGCAAAAGGCCATTCAAGCCTATACATCTGCCCACGATATAGGCAAAGGAGGTGGAATGTACCTGTCTCAAGCGCAGTGGAGAATGATTTCAACGTTGTGCAAGGTTCTGCAACCTTTTGAACTTGCCACACGTGAAGTCAGTTCAGACACTGCCAGCCTGTCTGCTTTATTTTTACACTGCAAATTAGATTGCAGATTGAACACACCACACCCAAATCTAACTCTCTCTGCACATGTTATATCTGCCTCCCCTGCAGTGCACATGGGCCCTCATTCCGAGTTGTTTGCTCGCAAGCTGATTTTAGCAGCATTGCAAACGCTAAGCCGCTGCCTACTGGGAGTGAATCTTAGCATAGTAGATTTGCGAATGAAAGATTAGCAGATTTGCGAATAGACAGTTCTTAGCAGTTTCTGAGTAGCTCGAGACTTACTCTGCCACTGCGATCAGTTCAGTCAGTTTCGTTCCTGGTTTGACGTCACAAACACACACAGCGTTCACCCAGACACTCCCCCGTTTCTTCAGACACTCCAGCGTTTTCCCCAGAAACGGCAGCGTTTTTTCGCACACACCCATAAAACGGCCAGTTTCCGCCCAGAAACACCCACTTCCTGTCAATCACACTACGATCACCAGAACGAAGAAAAAACCTTGTAATGCCGTGAGTAAAATACCTAACTTAATAGCAAATTTACTTGGCGCAGTCGCACTGCGGACATTGCGCATCAAATGAGATAGCAGCTCTTCCAACAGACCCATGAGGTGGCTGCCCAGTGTCGTTTTTTTTTTTCTTGGGGTGTCGCCAGTAGCCCTAATCCCCAGCTCTCCTTTCTGTTCAGCCGAACAGACAGACAGACCAATGACTTTATATATAAGATGGTACCAGCTGCAGGGCGGTATTAATGCCGTATATGTACCAAAAACAGAAGATAGTGAGTATACAACGTCACTTCATGGACCAACAGAGTATAGCTGGATGAAGTTATCTCCGTTTCTTACGTCCATCACGGCATTTTCTTTTCCTAGTTTCCTGAATTGATGTTAATTTTCCAGCGTCTAGGCTGCATCTTACAAAAGCCGGATCAAGTTTCCTCCGTTTCTTACATCCATCTTCATCATGGCATTTTCTTTTTGCAGCTTTTGGGAAAGGTGTAAATTTCCCAGCCTCCAGGCACCGTACAAGATGTGGCCTCATTAATGCAGTGTTGTAGTTGTGGGTGGGCACATCGCCGGTAAAGAGGAGCTCCACAACTGTCGCTATGGCATATACAACACAGTCTTCTGTGTCCGCCCCCTGTCTCTCCACGTCCAGGACTTCAATGTTTTCCAGGGTGTGTTTTGGAATGACAGTCCCGTAGAGGTCTAGCAGCTGTTTGCTGGCACAGGGGGTAAGCTGCCATCCACCACTGTCGGCAATTTGTATGCGTCCATTCCGAAAACAAGACACAAAGCAGTGTGAGAGATCCAGATCTGGGTGGATCTGCACAGCCGGCCCAGAAACAGCGTCGAAGGAGCCAAACTCTGCTTTTGCTGTGGCTTGCAAGCCTTGGATCTTAAATCGCTTGCGCAGTATATGCAGAGCAGCATCAGGAATGTCACCGGTCAGATCGATGCCCTGGAGGATGTCATCTCTGTCTTGATCTGTCAGTCCAAGATGTGGCAACCACATTTTCTGTAAATGTGCAAGAAAAAATAAAATAAAGACATTAATAAAATGACCAGTGTTTTTACTTACTAATATTATTTAAATGCGTGGAAAAGACACAAGTATGAAAACCAAAGCGGTAAGGTCACATGACTGCTATGGCCCGTTCCACGACTTCATGTCACTGCGCATCACATTTCAGATGGAATTGTAGCAAGTGTGTTGTGGTTCAATAAAAAAATGGTGAATGGGAAAATAATAGCCAACCGCACCAGCAAAATAAAATATCTCTAAGTACCAGAGGCAGATTGGCCATAGGGTTCACAGGGAAGATTCCCAGTGGGCCAACGCACCAGTGGGGCCTGTTTTGTTTGAGGACATGTGGTCCTTTTTATAGACATAATGAATAAGATGCTAAATAATTTGCATATATGAAAATTACTCTGCCACTTAGCCTGTGATTGCAGATGATCTAGTGTATGTTCTCTCTGACTGCTTGGCTGACATACAGTAAAATATTGAGTGAATAGTGATTGGGATACGGTTGGTGTAATAAGTAAGAACATATATCTTTCTAAAGAATTATATAGTTTCCTAAATTCTGAAGGTGTATCATATAATGTGCTCATAATATTTAATTTTATTTCTTATTAACTTCCCCCTTGATGCTGGACATGCCCACTATCTGGAAAGTCTTGGGGGGAGGGTGCTGCTGCCATGGCCGATGGCTAGACCTTACATCTGGTGCTGCCCATGTGGGTCCACTAGTACAAATTTTTCCAGGGCCGCTTTTTGTTCCCAATCCGCCCCTGCTAAGCACCGACGGCCATAGCATAGTCTGCACATATCTAATGCAAGGGAATAATGTTGTAAGGTCCACCCAAAAAAAACTGCAACCAGCTGCAGGCTATGCCGGGCTTCGATGATCCCGCTATAACAGCCCCATGTTATTAAGCTATGTTTTCCTATAATATTCAGGTAAAAATAAGCTTACCTTAGACTCTCGTATCCGTAATCAGCGCTAAAGTAATGAGAAAACGCGTGTATGTAGCTACACAGCTCACTCTCATCCAATAACTGATTGTCCTCTGTCATGCAGGGCCTTTTTCCTCTCACCTGAGTGACATCACAACGGCTGTCTGTAACATCATCAGCCTCCCCCTGCCTGCTTTCCACCACTGAATGTGGCGATTGATGTGCTTTATTCTAACCTTTATTAACCAGGGGCAGATGGGCAACAAGATCATTTATTATTTATTTCTTAACAGTTTCTTATATAGCGGAGCAAATTCCGTTGCGCTTTACAGTTGGAAACAGCAGGAGTGGATTGGCCATAAGACTCTCCAGGAAGATTCCTGGTAGGCTGATGTGCCTGCGGGGCCTGTTTTGTGTGTTGACATGTGGCCGCACCCCCCACATGACAGGCAGCCCACCACACTCATTACACTGCATTGTCCCCATTCATTCTGTTATTCCACCTCTGCGGTACATCAGCCCTGCCTGTTATACCTCTTGTGCTGCCCATGTCAGGCCACTTCTACTAAATTCTACAGGGCCACTTTTAGTTCCCAATCCTCCCCTGGTCTCAGACACAACTGCAGCAAAGGACGCAAGGAAGGCCACAACTGCGTACAAACAGGCCCCATGAGGAGGGATCCCGCCCCCCTCTATAGACCCCACCCCCATTAGGGCTGCTTCCGTAAATTTCCGAGGCTGGTTTTCCATCCCAATCCGCCCCTTTATTGAGTATAAAATTAGTGACCGAACTGACAAGTTTAGTGAATGAAGCCTATAATTTTATTTACCCATCTTCCACCACATGCAAAGGAGCCGCAAACTGTAAACACCACCATCACTAGCCGACATCACAGATAACGGGGTGTAGTACAGGAACAGACACATTACTGCCGGTTACCATGGGTGCTACGTGATAGGACGGGAGGGGAGTCAGTAACCAGCAGCTGGGAGACGGCCAGGATTCGGACAGTGAGATAACTGGGGAATGATGTTACCCTGAGCTGCGGTGAAAGGTCGTAGGGCCGCTGTTCAGATTACATATATATACACTGCTCAAAAAAATAAATGGAACACTTATACAACACCTCATAGATCTGAATGAATGAAATATTCTTATTAAATACTTTGTTCTTTACATAGTTGAATGTGCTGACAACAAAATCACACAAAAATTATCAATGGAAATCAAATTTATTAACCCATGGAGGTATGGATTTGGAGTCACACTCAAAATTAAAGTAGAAAAACACACTACAGGCTGATCCAACTTTGATGTAATGTCCTTAAAACAAGTCAAAATGAGGCTCAGTAGTGTGTGTGACCTTCACATGCCTGTATGACCTCCCTACAACGCCTGGGCATGCTCTTGATGAGGTGGCAGATGGTCTCCTGAGGGATCTCCTCCCAGACCTGGACTAAAGCATCCGCCAACTCCTGGACAGTCTGTGGTACAATGTGGCGTTGGTGGATGTAGCGAGACATGATGTCCCAGTAGTGCTCAATTGGATTTAGGTCTGGGGAACGGGTGGGCCAGTCCATAGCATCAATGCCTTCGTCTTGCAGGAACTGCTGACACACTCCAGCCACATGAGGTCTAGCATTGTCTTGCATTAGGAGGAACCCATAGACAACCGCACCAGCATATGGTCTCACAAGGGGTCTGAGGATCTCATCTCAGTACCTAATGGCAGTCAGGATACCTCTGGCGAACACATGGAGGGCTGTGCGGCCCCCAAAGAAGTGCCACCCCACACCATTACTGACCCACTGCCAAACCGGTCATGCTGGAGGATGTTGCTGGCAGCAGAACGTTCTCCTTGGCATCTCCAGACTCTGTCACATCTGTCACATGTGCTCAGTGAGAACCTACTTTCATCTGTGAAGAGCACAGGGCGCCAGTGGAGAATTTGCCAATCTTGGTGTTCTCTGGCAAATGCCAAACGTCCTGCCCGGTGTTGGGCTGTAAGCCTCATGGAGTCTGTTTCTGATTGTTTGAGTAGACACATGCACATTTGTGGCTTACTGGAGGTCATTTTGCAGGGCTCTGGCAGTGCTCCTCCTGTTCCGCCTTGCACAGAGGCGGAGGTAGCGGTCCTGCTGCTGGGATGTTGCCCTCCTACGGCCTCCTCCACGTCTCCTGATGTACTGGCCTGTCTCCTGGTAGCGCCTCCATGCTCTGGACACTACGTTGACAGACACAGCAAACCTTCTTGCCACAGTGCGCATTGATGTGCCATCCTGGATGAGCTGCACTACCTGAGCCACTTGTGTGGGTTGTAGACTCCGTCTCATGCTACCACTAGAGTGAAAGCACCGCCAGCTTTCAAAAGTGACCAAAACATCAGCCAGAAAGCATAGGAGCTGAGAAGTGGTCTGTGGTCACCACATTGTGTTGTTTAAGTGTTCCCTTTATTTTTTTGAGCAGTGTGTGTGTATATATATATATATATATATATATATATATATATACATATATACTTTTTATTTATTATCCTCCATGTATGGTTTGGTTCACAATCAGTCTGTATTTTATATTATAATAAATGACGTGTATATCACTTAAGCGGTTACTCTTTTATTTCATGTTAAGCAGCAAATTTCTATCTCGTCTTAAACTCCTTTCTAAAGATGAAGTATATTTGATTTTTGGACATTTTATATCTCTGAGTTTATCGAGTTTGTACTTTGTAGGATTTGTATATACATCTCCATGTAGAAACAAGTAGTAGCGGCATATCTGTGGCTCTCTGTTTAACACTGTGTCATTTTATAGGATTTGGTGGTCTGATACACAGGGGGCAGCAGAGGCCTATTGTGGGACTACACACCCCAGCATACCCTGCAACAGTTTTACATGCCCTAATAGCAAAACTATGGCATAACATGCTGGGATGTGTAGTTCTCCAGCAGCTGGAGTCCTGCATGTTGAATTCCACTGCTCAACATTTTTCACACTCTTCTTTCTTTTTAACTCCCTTTTCTCGCTATGGGCCAGATGTACTAAGCCTAAAAAAGTGATAAAGTGGAGAGTGATAAAGTACAGCCAATCAGCTCCTAAATGTCATTTTTCAAACACAGCGCATCCAGCCCTATGTCTCTATTACTTCTATCACCCCTCCCCCCACTTTCCCTCTCGCCCCCTTTTTATCACTCAAAACCTCTTTTTTATATGTCTCAGCCCCCTCCCCAATTTCTCTGAGAATAATTATTGTCTACACCTGCCTTCTGGTGAGCAATGGCCACCTATAGACTGTAAGCGAGCAGGGCCTTCCTTCCTCTATGTCTGTTATCACCCAGTCTTGTGTTTTCCCTGTTGTTTACAATTGTTTAATGTTATCACTGTTTCCCAGGGTCTGATTGGGATGGAAAACCAGCCTGGGAAGTTTATAGAAGCAGCCCTAATGGGGGTGTGGTCTGTTGAGAAGGGCGGGATGCCTCCTCATAGCATACCTCCCAACTGTCCCGATTTTCGCGGGACAGTCCCGTTTTTTTGGGACTGTCCCGCTGTCCCACCCGCGGGCCGCAGTGTCCAGCGGTGGGGGGAGGGGGGGGCAGTTGGGAGGCTCCTGCACTCGCTGCTCTGCTAAGCATTCAGCGGAGACAGGAGGAGTGGGGGCATACCAGCAGCTCACGGAGCGCTGGGTATGCCCTCTCACTGATGAAAATGGGGGCATGGATCGCGATTGCGGGTCCTCCCACAAAGCCACACCCCCTTTTCATAGGCCACGTCCCCTTCTCTGGAGCACGTGCGGCTTCAACGCACGTGTGTCCCTCTTTCACTAAGAAGAATGTTGGGAGGTATGTCATAGGGCCTGATTGTACGCAGTTGTGGCCTTCCTTGCATCTTTTGCTGCAGTTGTGTCTGAGACCAGGGGCGGATTGGGAAGTAAAAGTGGCCCTGTAAAAGGTAGTAGTGGTGGCCCGATATGGGCAACACAAGAGATATAACAGGTAGGGTTGCTGTACTGCATAGATGGAACAACAGCACGAATGAGGACAATGCAGTGTACTGAGTGCGGTGGGCTGCCTGTCATGTGGGGGTGCGGCCACATGACAACACACAAAACAGGCCCAACAGACTTGTCGGCCCACCAGTAATCTTCCTGGAGAGTCCTATGGACAATCCACTCCTGCACACATACAGAGGCATAACTAGGGATGATGGTGTCTCGGGCATGTACTAATATGGTGGCCCTTGAAAAATGTTGGGAGTGTATCTTAGCTTATCAAAATTGCGAACGAAAGATTCTCTAAATAGCGAATAGAAATTTCTTTGCAGTTTCTGAGTAGCTCGAGACTTACTCTGCCACTGCGATCAGTTCAGTCAGTTTCGTTCCTGGTTTGACGTCACAAACACACCCAGCGTTCGCCCAGACACTCCCCCGTTTCTCCAGCCACTCCCGCGTTTTTCCCAGAAACTGTAGCGTTTTTTCACACACACCCATAAAACGTCCAGTTTCCGCCCAGAAACACCCACTTCCTGTCAATCACATTACGATCACCAGAACGAAGAAAAAAACCTTGTAATGCCGTGAGTAAAATACCAAACTTCTTAGCAAATTTACTTGGTGCAGTCGCAGTGCGAACATTGCGCATGCGCAATTAGCGGAAAATCGCTGCGATGCGAAGAAAATTACCGAGCGAACAACTCGGAATGAGGGCCACTGTTTTCTTCTTTTACTTATTTGTTACGTACTCTGTAATTGGGCGCAGTGGATCCCTTGTGGCGCTATATAAATAAAGAATAATAATAATAATAATAATATATTCGCAATTGTCTAGATGCAAAATGTTGTGTTATATAATGTAAAAAAATGGATGAATACTATGGGTATAAGAAATATACATGCGATTCCCACTATGGCCATGGTGATAGGTATAGTGGGGAAATGTTATAGGGTGAGAGAACCAGGATGTGAGAGATTTTGTGAAAGTTTTTCTGTTGTTTTTTTTTTTTTTTTAAAGTGGCGATCATTTACATGACAAGAGCAGGTTGATTTTGCTATGTAAATGATTGCCACTTTAAAAAACAGGAAAACCCTCACAAAATCTCTCACATCCTGATTCTTACACCCTATTACATCTCCCCCATAGTCTTTATTAAAGTGAATAAACTTTAATACATTAATTGTGATACTTTACTTTGCAGAGATGGCTCCTGAGAAAGATTCCATATAGTAACTCAACTTATTGAAGCAAATCCAATTTATGGAAGTGTAAACCACCAGAGTATGTCAACCAGTAGAAAAGGGTATTGGCATATAATCAACTTGTTGAATTGGCAAAATCCTATCACCCTAACGCCAGCGTTGTGTTGGTGAAGATTAAAATAGAAAAAAAACTGTTTTCAAAAAGGAGCACAATAAAATTTTGGACTCAAAAAGATCAGGTCCAGACGCAGACAGCATCTGTACTCCTCACCTGTGGTGTAACGACCTAATGACATTTCCATGGGACCAGGAGCTGCCAAGAACATCTCTACACATCTTCGATGAAGATGACGAGGCTTGTACTGAAACCCAGGATGAGACAACAGTAAGCATCGTAAGTAAATGAGAAATGAATGTAATAGAATATACATTCTGAATAAGACCAATTTTAACAGTCTCTTTAAAAATGAATGACAGAACCTACAGGTGTCAATAATGGTGTCAGCAGTGTGTAATGGAGGTCAGTCTACACCAGTGATTTTCAACCTTTTTTTTACTCGCGGCACACCAAACAATATTTTAAAATTGCCAAGGCACACCAACAGTTCCCCACAGTAAAATAAAAATCCACACATACATTGGCCTACACAGAAATAATAAAATCACATTGTTCCCCACATAAATCATGTTGCTCAATACATAAGTCCTATTGCTCCACACATAAACCATGTTGCTCCCCACATGAATTATTCACATTGTTCCCCCCATAAATCCTTATTCTCCCCACAAAAATCCTATTGTTCCCAACAGGAAAAATAAAATAACAAATATTAGCCCCTACCGGTCAGCTGTCCTCCTCCCTGTCCCTCAGTGGCGGGGGTTGTTCATAGTGGAGTGCTGTGAATACTGAGCAGCGGGCGGGCAGGTGTGGATGTGGGTGGGCAAGGAAAGCTGTGGATGCAGGCAGAAATTGGAAGATGTGTATGCAGGTGGGTGGGCTGGCTGGGTGGTGAGAAGCGGCGGCCATGACCTATAATATCACACCGCCGTGTCTTCAAGGCATAGAGCACGACTAATCCTCTAAGAAGAGCCCGGGCCACCAGTTCACTCTGAAGGTGCAGGAAGCTGCTCTGGCTCCGCGGCACACCTTGCAACTGGTCGCGGCACACTAGTGTGCCACGGCACAATGGTTGAAAAAGCCTGGTCTACACGATGAATACCTTCACCAGAGATTGGTTTATTAGCCAGGTAGAACACAGGACGCAAATCAACACAGGGTTAATTCAGGTGGTATCCATGTGACCGGCGGTAGGGAGACCGACGGTAACATGACCTTCACCAACATCCTGCCCCCTCACTATCCCGATGGTCGGCATGCCGACCAACAGGGACTATTTCCACTTGTGGGTGTCCACGACACCCACAGAGTGGGAATACAACCCGTGGTCGCCACCAAGCCCGCAAGGAGCTTGCTGCATTCGCCCCTCCCCACCAGGATCCCGGCGTCAGTATGCTGCCGGTATCCCAGTGTCGGTATGCTGACCGGCGGTCAGCCATACCACACCCGGTTAATTCAGCAGATACACAATACAGGAATATAGTGTAAGAATGCATCCAGGAATGGGTTTAATGCTTATGTTGCATGTTATCTGGAGGACATACTTCTATATGTACTCAGTGGTGACAGTAGAAGGTTTGCGGTGCCTAGCAGTGGTGACACAACAGTAATAGCAGGCTCTGTAGTGTGTCAGGGAGACACTCAGGGGCACATCATTGACTCATGGAGGACAGAGAAGAATAACTTGCGGAGCAGGCGCGCAGTAGCATATTGCCTCAGAGGTCCCTGTGACGTCAATGCACTTTCATCGCTGTAGGATGGACTCCTGGGGAGCCTGTAGCTGAGCCTGCGCCATTTTCCCAGTGATTTCTGTTTGTATGTCAGCCATCGTGATACTCCAGAAGTGATAGTATAATTATATGGGTGCAGGGTGTGCGGTGTGGCCCCCCTGGACCATGGGGCCCATGTACATCACACACCCTGCACCCATTCTAGATACGCAAATTATGTTGTTTTGACAATGTATGTTGTCAGTGGTATGAAACAATGGGGCAGATATATTAAGCCTGGAGACGGCATAAGGAAGTGATAAACCAGTGATAAGTGCAAGATGATAAATGCACCAGCCAATCAGCTCCAATATGTAAATTAACAGGAGCTGATTGGCTGGTGCTTTTATCATCGTGCACTTATCCCTTCCTTATGCCTTCTCCAGGTTACTAAATCTGCCCCAGTGTGAGTTAGAGGTCCCAGTTGAACCTGTTCACTTTGCGTTGTTTTTAGGGCTGACTCAAGCCATCTATAGCTCAGCCACAGTTTATTGAAAACCCACCTGTCCAATACTTCCATCACAATGTGTAGACACTCCTCTCTTGTAGAAGGACTTTTTATTCTGAAGTATTTTAAATGTAAAATTAAGAGTAAATGTCTAAAAATATATTTTCAGCCTTTACCAGTAACAGATCAGGAGTCCTCTCTTCAAACAACTCCCAGCATCAACCCACTTCATCCACCAGTATCCATCCTCCAACTGCATCCACCAGCAACTATGCTTCTCAGCGCCAAGGTTCTGGTAGCTCACATAGAAGGATCAGGAGAAGATTCAGTGAGGCAGGACACAGTGATGATATCAGTGACCGTCTACTGAACAGCAACCACCAACTTTTGAATAAAAGTATAGATGAGTATGATGCAATTGGAGCAGTGACGGACTAGGGCATGTAGGGCCCACCGGGTGAATGCAGTTGTAGGGGCCCATGTTTAGGGGTGTGGCCAGTCTCCAGAGGGGGTGTGTCCAACCACCACATTGGTTTGCCTAACCATTTTGCAAGTGTTGGTCCCCTAGATAAATATATACAGTAAATACTGTAGTGCATGCAAGATAATGTACTAGATTAGTAACAGCACAGTCTGGAACCTGAGGACGGGGTGGGCCCACAGGCAGCAGGGCCCACCGGTGGTTTCCCCTGTACCCCTGTGGGCCAGTCCAACCCTGAATTGGAGTAAGTTTGGCAGCCAAATTGAGGCGGCTGGTCCAACGTTTCTGGGGTGATGCTGAATGCTAATGAATAAGGTGCTGCATACCCTCCAACATTTTACACATAAAATTTGGTACAAATTGGGGAAGGGGGTGTGGCCATGGGTAAAGGGAGCGTGGCCACGTCCCTTTTCCCATACTTTCAATGTAAGTTTGGAGAGTCAAAAATCGGTACAGACCATAAAAAAAAGGTATACAGGAAAAGATGTACAGCGCTATAAACTGGATACAGACAAGATAGTTTTTTATTTTTAAAAATGATCATCTAGTTGCAACAAGTAAATGCTGATATAAAATACTAAATTAAAAATGTGTAAACAAATAGGGCAAACACAGCACAACAATTTGTTAGATGTATTACCACTTGTAGAAGCCAAACACAGTCTCCTGTTTAGAATCCTTGGAAAAAATGCCACTGTCCAGGGGGTATATGTAACACTTGTAGATGTTTTTAGTCCATATGGAGTAAGATGGAGGGACCTTGAATGCTTGATTCTGGACAAATACAGTCCTATTGAAAGCTTGGTCTTGTACTCCTCTCTCGGACAGCAACAAGTTCCCCGTTTGAGATCGTTGATGGACTTCTAGGCGTATTCCAGGATAAAGGTGGTAACTGTAGTGGGAGGCCTCTTAAAACCGACGCGTTTCGCTGTGTCAACAGCTTTGTTCAAATTAACATGAAACAAGTCTCTTAAACTGCTATGATGATAGAAACTGTTCCGTATAAATATGAAGCCCCACCAATAAATGTAAAGTATTTCTATATCTTAAGAAGTATGTCCCCATCTTCCTGGGTACGTAGAACCCAATACTTGCAGATATACTTTTTTTAATAGTACTGGGTAAATCACATGAATAAGCCACACCCACCTCAGTGATCATGTCATTTGCATCACCCTGCCCCTTCTGCTTGGTGTTTAATGAGGTTGGCAGTACCTGATCATGTGACACATATCACGTCCCTGCCCACTTTGCAGCAGGAGAATGGCTGCTCTCTTGGGAGTCCAAGAGTTCTCTTCCTAATCTGAATGTTCTGCAAGTTTAGGCAACTTTAGTGCATACTTGCCTATTTTTAAATACTCCCTTCTCGTAGATTCCAGAGACAAGATAGAAGTGGGGTGTGATGGTGCATTGCATTATCGCAGCCCCCCTCCCCTCTCCCGCTGTGGCACAATTCATATAATACAGACAGTGAGACATTCATGGCGCAATTCACTGCAAATTGCGTCATCAATCCCCAGGCAATCTACTTCACTTCAGGATGCAAACACGGGGGGGGGGGGGGATTCCAGTTACCCGGAGACTCCCCTTCCCAACAACCTGGACAGCGACAACTACATGTAGTATAAAAGGTGGAATTAAGTTGCTGCACATCCATCCCCAGTGGCAGTAGATTTTCCTACCAAGCCTGCTGTGTGTGTGTCTGTGGATCTGAGTGCTCAATAATTGCACCAAAGACAGAGAGAGACTCTGGTAAGTGGCTTATCGTGATCATTAGGTCTGCATATGTCTGACGTACTGTATTCCATAAACAGCACTTTGGGGGCAGGCTATAGCTTGTTACCTGCTAATTCTGCATTGTTCATGGACTGGCGACAATTGCTCTACAATTGGGCATTGGGAAACCCCCCGTCCAGAAATCCTGCAAATGCCCCTGAACCCCCTGGGAGTGGGGGGACTGCTTACTAAGTATGGCATAAATAAACTAATGTTATATGCTCTTATTAAGCTTCAGTTATGTTCTATACTTGTGTTCAGCTCTGTTTGTATAGCTACATTCATTATTTATTAATTATTATTAAAAAAAAGTCCAATTATCATTTCTTTCTATACATTTTATTATTTGCCAATGCATACAATTAGTTATTTTAGTTTCATTCATGTGATTGTTGTACCCCCTGAATCTGCCCAATGCTTCTCATTGGATGTCTAGATCAAAGACTAAAGGAAACCTCCCGTATTTCATGTGCAATTACAACTGTCCACCCTTAGATGGCAGTACCAGCCTTTTCTAATTATGTGACCCCTTCTGTTATTTTTGTTGACAACAGTACTTCATTGCTGTCAACATCTGATAGACCAGTGCACCCATTTACTGCCTTCTTTGTGTATGTGGTAGTCTATATATTGTATGTTTGGGTGGAGGGGAGCATCTCTAAAAACAAACTATTACATATAGTGATGAGCGGGTTCGGTTTCTCGGAAACCGAACCCCCCCGAACTTCAGCCTTTTTACACGGGTCCGAGCCGTGCTCGGATTCTCCCGTGTGGCTCGGGTAAACCGAGCGCGCCCGAACGTCATCATCCCGCTGTCGGATTCTCGCGAGACTCGGATTCTATATAAGAAGCCGCGCGTCGCTGCCATTTTCACACGTGCATTGAGATTGATAGGGAGAGGACGTGGCTGGCGTCCTCTCCGTTTACTTTATAGTAGTTAGTTATTATTATTACATATTACACTTGATCTAATTGATTTGCTAGTGCTACTGCTTAGCTTAGTGTTGGGAGGATTGGGGAGGTTTTGCTATTTTTTTTTAATCCGTTCTCTGCCTGAACAAAAGCGCTCCATACTATCTGTGCTCAGCCTCAGTGTGCTGCATGATATATGTATATCTGACTGTGCTGAGTGGTCACACTGCTTAATTGTGGGGGAGACTGGGGAGCAGTTATAGCAGGAGTACAGTGCACACTTTTGCTGCCAGTGACCACCAGTATACGTTTGTCTGCCTGAAAAAGTTAAACACTCCTGTGGTGTCTTTTTTTTTTATTCTATAAACGCATTCTGCTGACAGTGTCCAGCAGGTCCGTCATTCATTATATTATATAAATATTTACCTACAGTAGTGTTATATATATTTTTTTTCATCTCTATCATCTTTATCATCTCTATACTAGCAGACGCAGTACGGTAGTCCACGGCTGTAGCTAGTGCTACCTCTGTGTCGTGACTACTAGTGCTCGGCCAATATTGTAAATAATATACCTCTACCTGTGTGGTGTTTTCTTTTTTCTATCTTCATTCATACTAGTCTAGTACTAGTTAGTTTAGCAGTCTGCTGACAGTGTCCAGCAGGTCTGTCATTATATTATATATATATACCTACAGTAGACAGTAGTATCATATTTTTTTTAATTATAATTCTTTATCATCTCTATACTAGCAGACGCAGTACGGTAGTCCACGGCTGTAGCTAGTGCTACCTCTGTGTCGTGACTACTAGTGCTCGGCCAATATTGTAAATAATATACCTCTACCTGTGTGGTGTTTTCTTTTTTCTATCTTCATTCATACTAGTCTAGTACTAGTTAGTTTAGCAGTCTGCTGACAGTGTCCAGCAGGTCCGTCATTATATTATATATATATATACCTACAGTAGACAGTAGTATCATATTTTTTTTTATTATATCTTTATCATCTCTATACTAGCAGACGCAGTACGGTAGTCCACGGCTGTAGCTACCTCTGTGTCGTCAGTCACTCGTCATCCATAAGTATACTATCCATCCATCTCCATTGTATACCTGAGGTGCCTTTTAGTTGTGCGCATTAAAATATGGAGAACAAAAATGTTGAGGTTCAAAAAATAGGGAAAGATCAAGATCCACTTCCACCTCGTGCTGAATCTGCTGCCACTAGTCATGGCCGAGACGATGAAATGCCATCAATGTCGTCTGCCAAGGCCGATGCCAAAAGCACAGCAAAGAACTGTGCGTTCTTCGAAATCACAAATCCACAAGGAGAGTCCAATTGTGTCGGTTGCAATGCCTGACCTTCCCAACACTGGACGTGAAGAGCATGCGCCTTCCACCATTTGCACGCCCCCTGCAAGTGCTGGAAGGAGCACCCGCAGTCCAGTTCCTGATAGTCAGATTGAAGATGTCAGTGTTGAAGTACACCAGGATGAGGAGGATATGGGTGTTGCTGGCGCTGGGGAGGAAATTGACAAGGAGGATTCTGATGGTGAGGTGGTTTGTTTAAGTCAGGCACCCGGTGAGACACCTGTTGTCCGTTGGAGGAATATGGCCATTGACATGCCTGGTCAAAATACAAAAAAAATCAGCTCTTCGGTGTGGAATTATTTCATCACAAATGCGGACAACAGGTGTCAAGCCGTGTGTTGCCTTTGTCAAGCTGTAATAAGTAGGGGTAAGGACGTTAACCACCTCGGAACATCCTCCCTTATACGTCACCTGCAGCGCATTCATCATAAGTCAGTGACAAGTTCAAAAACTTTGGGCGACAGCGGAAGCAGTCCACTGACCAGTAAATCCCTTCCTCTTGTAACCAAGCTCACGCAAACCACCCCACCAACTCCCTCAGTGTCAATTTCCTCCTTCCCCAGGAATGCCAATAGTCCTGCAGGCCATGTCACTGGCAATTCTGACGAGTCCTCTCCTGCCTGGGATTCCTCCGATGCATCCTTGCGTGTAACGCCTACTGCTGCTGGTGCTGCTGTTGTTGCTGCTGGGAGTCGATGGTCATCCCAGAGGGGAAGTCGTAAGACCACTTTTACTACTTCCAACAAGCAATTGACTGTCCAACAGTCCTTTGCGAGGAAGATGAAATATCACAGCAGTCATCCTGCTGCAAAGCGGATAACTGAGGCCTTGGCATCCTGGGCGGTGAGAAACGTGGTTCCGGTATCCATCATTACTTCAGAGCCAACTATAGACTTGATTGAGGTACTGTGTCCCCGGTACCAAATACCATCTAGGTTCCATTTCTCTGGGCAGGCGATACCGAAAATTTACACAGACCTCAGAAAAAGAGTCCTCAGTGTCCTAAAAAATGCGGGTTGTACCCAATGTCCACTTAACCACGGACATGTGGACAAGTGGAGCAGGGCAGACTCAGGACTATATGACTGTGACAGCCCACTGGGTAGATGTATTGACTCCCGCCGCAAGAACAGCAGCAGCGGCACCAGTAGCAGCATCTTGCAAACGCCAACTCGTTCATAGGCAGGCTACGCTTTGTATCACCGCTTTCCAGAATACGCACACAGCAGAAAACCTCTTACGGCAACTGAGGAAGATCATCGCAGAATGGCTTACCCCAATTGGACTCTCCTGTGGATTTGTGGCATCGGACAATGCCAGCAATATTGTGCGTGCATTACATCTGGGCAAATTCCAGCACGTCCCATGTTTTGCACATACCTTGAATTCGGTGGTGCAGAATTATTTAAAAAACGACAGGGGCGTGCAAGAGATGCTGTCGGTGGCCAGAAGAATTGCGGGACACTTTCGGCGTACAGGCACCGCGTACAGAAGACTGGAGCAACACCAAAAACGCCTGAACCTGCCCTGCCATCATCTGAAGCAAGAAGTGGTAAGTAACGAGGTGGAATTCAACCCTCTATATGCTTCAGAGGATGGAGGAGCAGCAAAAGGCCATTCAAGCCTATACATCTGCCCACGATATAGGCAAAGGAGGTGGAATGTACCTGTCTCAAGCGCAGTGGAGAATGATTTCAACGTTATGCAAGGTTCTGCAACCTTTTGAACTTGCCACACGTGAAGTCAGTTCAGACACTGCCAGCCTGTCTGCTTTATTTTTACACTGCAAATTAGATTGCAGATTGAACACACCACACCCAAATCTAACTCTCTCTGCACATGTTATATCTGCCTCCCCTGCAGTGCACATGGGCCCTCATTCCGAGTTGTTTGCTCGCAAGCTGATTTTAGCAGCATTGCAAACGCTAAGCCGCTGCCTACTGGGAGTGAATCTTAGCATAGTAGATTTGCGAATGAAAGATTAGCAGATTTGCGAATAGACAGTTCTTAGCAGTTTCTGAGTAGCTCGAGACTTACTCTGCCACTGCGATCAGTTCAGTCAGTTTCGTTCCTGGTTTGACGTCACAAACACACACAGCGTTCACCCAGACACTCCCCCGTTTCTTCAGACACTCCAGCGTTTTCCCCAGAAACGGCAGCGTTTTTTCGCACACACCCATAAAACGGCCAGTTTCCGCCCAGAAACACCCACTTCCTGTCAATCACACTACGATCACCAGAACGAAGAAAAAACCTTGTAATGCCGTGAGTAAAATACCTAACTTAATAGCAAATTTACTTGGCGCAGTCGCACTGCGGACATTGCGCATCAAATGAGATAGCAGCTCTTCCAACAGACCCATGAGGTGGCTGCCCAGTGTCGGTTTTTTTTTTCTTGGGGTGTCGCCAGTAGCCCTAATCCCCAGCTCTCCTTTCTGTTCAGCCGAACAGACAGACAGACCAATGACTTTATATATAAGATGGTACCAGCTGCAGGGCGGTATTAATGCCGTATATGTACCAAAAACAGAAGATAGTGAGTATACAACGTCACTTCATGGACCAACAGAGTATAGCTGGATGAAGTTATCTCCGTTTCTTACGTCCATCACGGCATTTTCTTTTCCTAGTTTCCTGAATTGATGTTAATTTTCCAGCGTCTAGGCTGCATCTTACAAAAGCCGGATCAAGTTTCCTCCGTTTCTTACATCCATCTTCATCATGGCATTTTCTTTTTGCAGCTTTTGGGAAAGGTGTAAATTTCCCAGCCTCCAGGCACCGTACAAGATGTGGCCTCATTAATGCAGTGTTGTAGCTGTGGGTGGGCACATCGCCGGTAAAGAGGAGCTCCACAACTGTCGCTATGGCATATACAACACAGTCTTCTGTGTCCGCCCCCTGTCTCTCCACGTCCAGGACTTCAATGTTTTCCAGGGTGTCTTTTGGAATGACAGTCCCGTAGAGGTCTAGCAGCTGTTTGCTGGCACAGGGGGTAAGCTGCCATCCACCACTGTCGGCAATTTGTATGCGTCCATTCCGAAAACAAGACACAAAGCAGTGTGAGAGATCCAGATCTGGGTGGATCTGCACAGCCGGCCCAGAAACAGCGTCGAAGGAGCCAAACTCTGCTTTTGCTGTGGCTTGCAAGCCTTGGATCTTAAATCGCTTGCGCAGTATATGCAGAGCAGCATCAGGAATGTCACCGGTCAGATCGATGCCCTGGAGGATGTCATCTCTGTCTTGATCTGTCAGTCCAAGATGTGGCAACCACATTTTCTGTAAATGTGCAAGAAAAAATAAAATAAAGACATTAATAAAATGACCAGTGTTTTTACTTACTAATATTATTTAAATGCGTGGAAAAGACACAAGTATGAAAGCCAAAGCGGTAAGGTCACATGACTGCTATGGCCCGTTCCACGACTTCATGTCACTGCGCATCACATTTCAGATGGAATTGTAGCAAGTGTGTTGTGGTTCAATAAAAAAATGGTGAATGGGAAAATAATAGCCAACCGCACCAGCAAAATAAAATATCTCTAAGTACCAGAGGCGGATTGGCCATAGGGTTCACAGGGAAGATTCCCAGTGGGCCAACGCACCAGTGGGGCCTGTTTTGTTTGAGGACATGTGGTCCTTTTTATAGACATAATGAATAAGATGCTAAATAATTTGCATATATGAAAATTACTCTGCCACTTAGCCTGTGATTGCAGATGATCTAGTGTATGTTCTCTCTGACTGCTTGGCTGACATACAGTAAAATATTGAGTGAATAGTGATTGGGATACGGTTGGTGTAATAAGTAAGAACATATATCTTTCTAAAGAATTATATAGTTTCCTAAATTCTGAAGGTGTATCATATAATGTGCTCATAATATTTAATTTTATTTCTTATTAACTTCCCCCTTGATGCTGGACATGCCCACTATCTGGAAAGTCTTGGGGGGAGGGTGCTGCTGCCATGGCCGATGGCTAGACCTTACATCTGGTGCTGCCCATGTGGGTCCACTAGTACAAATTTTTCCAGGGCCGCTTTTTGTTCCCAATCCGCCCCTGCTAAGCACCGACGGCCATAGCATAGTCTGCACATATCTAATGCAAGGGAATAATGTTGTAAGGTCCACCCAAAAAAAACTGCAACCAGCTGCAGGCTATGCCGGGCTTCGATGATCCCGCTATAACAGCCCCATGTTATTAAGCTATGTTTTCCTATAATATTCAGGTAAAAATAAGCTTACCTTAGACTCTCGTATCCGTAATCAGCGCTAAAGTAATGAGAAAACGCGTGTATGTAGCTACACAGCTCACTCTCATCCAATAACTGATTGTCCTCTGTCATGCAGGGCCTTTTTCCTCTCACCTGAGTGACATCACAACGGCTGTCTGTAACATCATCAGCCTCCCCCTGCCTGCTTTCCACCACTGAATGTGGCGATTGATGTGCTTTATTCTAACCTTTATTAACCAGGGGCAGATGGGCAACAAGATCATTTATTATTTATTTCTTAACAGTTTCTTATATAGCGGAGCAAATTCCGTTGCGCTTTACAGTTGGAAACAGCAGGAGCGGATTGGCCATAAGACTCTCCAGGAAGATTCCTGGTAGGCTGATGTGCCTGCGGGGCCTGTTTTGTGTGTTGACATGTGGCCGCACCCCCCACATGACAGGCAGCCCACCACACTCATTACACTGCATTGTCCCCATTCATTCTGTTATTCCACCTCTGCGGTACATCAGCCCTGCCTGTTATACCTCTTGTGCTGCCCATGTCGGGCCACTTCTACTAAATTCTACAGGGCCACTTTTAGTTCCCAATCCTCCCCTGGTCTCAGACACAACTGCAGCAAAGGACGCAAGGAAGGCCACAACTGCGTACAAACAGGCCCCATGAGGAGGGATCCCGCCCCCCTCTATAGACCCCACCCCCATTAGGGCTGCTTCCGTAAATTTCCGAGGCTGGTTTTCCATCCCAATCCGCCCCTTTATTGAGTATAAAATTAGTGACCGAACTGACAAGTTTAGTGAATGAAGCCTATAATTTTATTTACCCATCTTCCACCACATGCAAAGGAGCCGCAAACTGTAAACACCACCATCACTAGCCGACATCACAGATAACGGGGTGTAGTACAGGAACAGACACATTACTGCCGGTTACCATGGGTGCTACGTGATAGGACGGGAGGGGAGTCAGTAACCAGCAGCTGGGAGACGGCCAGGATTCGGACAGTGAGATAACTGGGGAATGATGTTACCCTGAGCTGCGGTGAAAGGTCGTAGGGCCGCTGTTCAGATTACATATATATACACTGCTCAAAAAAATAAATGGAACACTCATACAACACCTCATAGATCTGAATGAATGAAATATTCTTATTAAATACTTTGTTCTTTACATAGTTGAATGTTCTGACAACAAAATCACACAAAAATTATCAATGGAAATCAAATTTATTAACCCATGGAGGTCTGGATTTGGAGTCACACTCAAAATTAAAGTAGAAAAACACACTACAGGCTGATCCAACTTTGATGTAATGTCCTTAAAACAAGTCAAAATGAGGCTCAGTAGTGTGTGTGGCCTCCACGTGCCTGTATGACCTCCCTACAACGCCTGGGCATGCTCCTGATGAGATGGCAGATGGTCTCCTGAGGGATCTCCTCCCAGACCTGGACTAAAGCATCCGCCAACTCCTGGACAGTCTGTGGTACAATGTGGCGTTGGTGGATGTAGCGAGACATGATGTCCCAGATGTGCTCAATTGGATTTAGGTCTGAGGAACGGGCGGGCCAGTCCATAGCATCAATGCCTTCGTCTTGCAGGAACTGCTGACACACTCCAGCCACATGAGGTCTAGCATTGTCTTGCATTAGGAGGAACCCATAGACAACCGCACCAGCATATGGTCTCACAAGGGGTCTGAGGATCTCATCTCAGTACCTAATGGCAGTCAGGCTACCTCTGGCGAACACATGGAGGGCTGTGCGGCCCCCAAAGAAATGCCACCCCACACCATTACTGACCCACTGCCAAACCGGTCATGCTGGAGGATGTTGCAGGCAGCAGAACGTTCTCCTTGGCATCTCCAGACTCTGTCACATCTGTCACATGTGCTCAGTGAGAACCTGCTTTCATCTGTGAAGAGCACAGGGCGCCAGTGGCGAATTTGCCAATCTTGGTGATCTCTGGCAAATGCCAAACGTCCTGCCCGGTGTTGGGCTGTAAGCCTCATGGAGTCTGTTTCTGATCGTTTGAGTAGACACATGCACATTTGTGGCTTGCTGGAGGTCATTTTGCAGGGCTCTGACAGTGCTCCTCCTGTTCCTCCTTGCACAGAGGCGGAGGTAGCGGTCCTGCTGCTGGGATGTTGCCCTCCTACGGCCTCCTCCACGTCTCCTGATGTACTGGCCTGTCTCCTGGTAGCGCCTCCATGCTCTGGACACTACGTTGACAGACACAGCAAACCTTCTTGCCACAGCTCGCATTGATGTGCCATCCTGGATGAGCTGCACTACCTGAGCCACTTGTGTGGGTTGTAGACTCCGTGTCATGCTACCACTAGAGTGAAAGCACCGCCAGCTTTCAAAAGTGACCAAAACATCAGCCAGAAAGCATAGGAGCTGAGAAGTGGTCTGTGGTCACCACATTGTGTTGTTTAAGTGTTCCCTTTATTTTTTTGAGCAGTGTGTGTGTGTGTATATATATATATATATATATATACTTTTTATTTATTATCCTCCATGTATGGTTTGGTTCACAATCAGTCTGTATTTTATATTATAATAAATGACGTGTTTATCACTTAAGCGGTTACTCTTTTATTTCATGTTAAGCAGCAAATTTCTATCTCGTCTTAAACTCCTTTCTAAAGATGAAGTATATTTGATTTTTGGACATTTTATATCTCTGAGTTTATCGAGTTTGTACTTTGTAGGATTTGTATATAATATACATCTCCATGTAGAAACAAGTAGTAGCGGCATATCTGTGGCTCTCTGTTTAACACGGTGTCATTTTATAGGATTTGGTGGTCTGATACACAGGGGGCAGCAGAGGCCTATTGTGGGACTACACACCCCAGCATACCCTGCAACAGTTTTACATGCCCTAATAGCAAAACTATGGCATAACATGCTGGGATGTGTAGTTCTCCAGCAGCTGGAGTCCTGCATGTTGAATTCCACTGCTCAACATTTTTCACACTCTTCTTTCTTTTTAACTCCCTTTTCTTTCTATGGGCCAGATGTACTAAGCCTAAAAAAGTGATAAAGTGGAGAGTGATAAAGTACCAGCCAATCAGCTCCTAAATGTAATTTTTCAAACACAGCACATCCAGCCCTATGTCTCTATTACCTCTGGCACCCCTCCCCCCCACTTTCCCTCTCGCCCCCTTTTTATCACTCAAAACCTCTTTTTTTTATGTCTCAGCCCCCTCCCCAATTTCTCTGAGAATAATTATTATCTACACCCGCCTTCTGGTGAGCAATGGCCACCTATAGACTGCAAGCGAGCAGGGCCTTCCTACCTCTATGTCTGTTATCACCCAGTCTTGTGTTTTCCCTGTTGTTTACAATTGTTTAATGTTATCACTGTTTCCCAGGGTCTGATTGGGATGGAAAACCAGCCCGGGAAGTTTATAGAAGCAGCCCTAATGGGGGTGTGGTCTGTTGAGAAGGGCGGGATGCCTCCTCATAGCACACCTCCCAACTGTCCCGATTTTCGCGGGACAGTCACTTTTTTTGGGACTGTCCCGCTGTCCCACCCACGGGCCGCAGTGTCCAGCGGTGGGGGGAGGGGGGGCAGTTGGGAGGCTCCTGCACTCGCTGCTCTGCTAAACATGCGCACAGCATCTATTCAGCGGAGACAGGAGGAGAGGAGAGGGGGCATACCAGCAGCTCACGGAGCGCTGGGCATGCCCTCTCACTGATGAAAATGGGGGCATGGCTCGCGATTGCGGGTCCTCCCACAAAGCCACACCCCCTTTTCATAGGCCACGTCCCCTTCTCTGGAGCACGTGCGGCTTCAGCGCACGTGTGTCCCTCTTTCACTAAGAAGAATGTTGGGAGGTATGTCATAGGGCCTGATTGTACGCAGTTGTGGCCTTCCTTGCATCTTTTGCTGCAGTTGTGTCTGAGACCAGGGGCAGATTGGGAAGTAAAAGTGGCCCTGTAAAATGTAGTAGTGGTGGCCCGATATGGGCAACACAAGAGATATAACAGGTAGGGTTGCTGTACTGCATAGATGGAACAACAGCACGGATGAGGATAATGCAGTGTACTGAGTGCGGTGGGCTGCCTGTCATGTGGGGGCTGCGGCCACATGACAACACACAAAACAGACCCCACAGACTTGTCGGCCCACCAGTAATCTTCCTGGAGAGTCCTATGGACAATCCACTCCTGCACACATACATACAGAGGCATAACTCGGGATGATGGTGTCTAGGGCATATACTAATATGGTGGCCCTTGAAAAATGTTGTGAAGTTTTATTCTTTTAAAGGGGTTACAAAAAAAAAATACATACACTTCCCCCCGCCCCCGGTAATGAGATATTAACCCTGGAGGATTCCTTCCAGGTATAAAAGGTGTAAATCTTCACTAAACAGTCTGTACTGTAGGGGGTTGGGTGTATATACTGTACGTGTCCTATATTGACTTTAACTATAAGACACTGTTTTCTTCTTTTGCTTATTTGTTACGTACTCTGTAATTGGGCGCAGTGGATCTCTTGTGGTGCTATATAAATAAAGGATAATAATAATAATAATATATTTGCAATTTTCTAGATGCAAAATGTTGTGTTATATTATATAATGTAAAAAAATGGATGAATACTATGGGTATAAGAAATATACATGCGATTCCCACTATGGCCATGGTGATAGGTATAGTGGGGAAATGTAATAGGGTGAGAGAACCAGGATGTGAGAGATTTTGTGAAAGTTTTCCTGTTGTTTTGGGTTTTTTTTAAAGTGGCGATCATTTACATGACAAGAGCAGGTTGATTTTGCTATGTAAATGATTGCCACTTTAAAAAACAGGAAAATACTCACAAAATCTCTCACATCCTGATTCTTACACCCTATTACGTCTCCCCCATAGTCTTTATTAAAGTGAATAAACTTTAATACATTAATTGTGATACTTTGCTTTGCAGACATGGCTCCTGAGAAAGATTCCATATAGTAACTCAACTTATTGAAGCAAATCCAATTTATGGAAGTGTAAACCACCAGAGTATGTCAACCAGTAGAAAAGGGTATTGGCATAAAATCAACTTGTTGAATTGGCAAAATCCTATCACCCTAATGCCAGCGTTGTGTTGGTGAAGATTAAAATAGAAAAAAACTGTTTTCAAAAAGGAGCACAATAAAATTTTGGACTCAAAAAGATCAGGTCCAGACGCAGACAGCATCTGTACTCCTCACCTGTGGTGTAACGACCTAATGACATTTCCATGGGACCAGGAGCTGCCAAGAACATCTCTACACATCTTGGATGAAGATGACGAGGCTTGTACTGAAACCCAGGATGAGACAACAGTAAGCATCTTAAGTAAATGAGAAATTAATGTAATAGAATATACATTCTGAATAAGGGGTTCACTACGGCTGGCCGGTGGTCGGGCTCCCGGCGACCAGCATCCCGGCGCCGGGTGCCCGACCGCCGGCTTACCGACAGCGTGGCGAGCGCAAATGAGCCCCTTGTGGGCTCGCTGCGCTCGCCACGCTACGGGCACGGTGGCGCGCTACGCGCGCCACACTATTTTATTCTGCCTCTATGGGGGTCGTGGACCCCCACGAGGGAAAATAAGTGTCGGTATGCCGGCTGTCGGGCTCCCGGCGCCGGTATACTGAGCGTCGGGAGCCCGACCGCCGGCATACAGAAGACCACCCCTGAATAAGACCAATTTTAACAGTCTCTTTAAAAATGATTGACAGAACCTACAGGTGTCAATAATGCTGTCAGCAGTGTGTAATGAAGGTCAGTCTGACTCTACACCAGTGATTTTCAACCTTTTTTTACTCGTGGCACACCAAACAATATTTTAAAATTGCCAAGGCACACCAACAGTTCCCCACAGTAAAACAAAAATCCCCACATACATTGGCCTACACAGAAATAAAAAAATCACATTGCTCCCCACATAAATCATGTTGCTCAATACATAAGTCCTATTGCTCCACACATAAATCATGTTGCTCCCCACATGAATTATTCACATTGTTCCCCCCATAAATCCTTATTCTCCCCCACAAAAATCCTATTGTTCCCAACAGGAGAAATAAAATAACAAATATTAGCCCCTACCGGTCAGCTGTCCTCCTCCCTGTCCCTCAGTGGCGGGGGTTGTTCATAGTGGAGTGCTGTGAATACTGAGCAGTGGGCGGGCAGGTGTGGATGTGGGTGGGCATGGAAAGCTGTGGATGCAGGCAGAAACTGGAAGATGTGTATGCAGGCGGGTGGGCTGGCTGGGTGGTGAGAAGCGGCGGCCGTGACCTATGATATCACACCGCCGTGTCTTCAAGGCATAGGTCACGGCCAGAGCACGACTGATCCTCTAAGAAGATCCCGGGCCACCAGTTCACTCTGAAGGTGCAGGAAGCTGCTCTGGCTCCGCGGCACACCTTGCAACTGGTCGCGGCACACTAGTGTGCCACGGCACAATGGTTGAAAAAGCCTGGTCTACACGATGAATACCTTCACCAGAGATTGGTTTATTAGCCAGGTAGAACACAGGACGCAAATCAACACAGGGTTAATTCAGGTGGTATCCATGTGACCGGCGGTAGGGAGACCGACGGTAACATGACCTTCACCAACATCCCGCCCCCTCACTATCCCGACGGTCGGCATGCCGACCAACAGGGACTATTTCCACTCGTGGTTGTCCACGACACCCACAGAGTGGCAATACAACCCGTGGTCGCCACCAAGCCCGCAAGGAGCTTGCTGCATTCGCCCCTCCCCGCCAGGATCCCGGCGTCAGTATGCTGCCGGTATCCCGGCATTGGTATGCTGACCGCCGGTTAGCCATACCACACCCGGTTAATTCAGCAGATACACAATACAGGAATATAGTGTAAGACGTGCATCCAGGAATGGGTTTAATGCTTATGTTGCATGTTATCTGGAGCACATGCTTCTATATGTACTCAGGGGTGTCGTACGGTATGCCGGCGGTCGGGCTCCCGGCGCCCAGCATACCGGCGCCGGGAGCCCAACCTCCGGCATACCGACAGCGTGGCAAGCGCAAAGGAGCCACACTATTTTATTCTCCCTCCAGGGGGGTCGTGGACCCCCACGAGGGAGAATAGTTGTCGGTATGCCGGGTGTCGGGATTCTGGCGCTGGTATACTGTGCTCCGGGATCCCGACATTCGGCATACAGAAGACCACCCGTACTCAGTGGTGACAGTAGAAGGTTTGCGGTGCCTAGCAGTGGTGACACAACAGTAATAGCAGGCTCTGTAGAGTGTCAGGGAGACACTCAGGGGCACATCATTGACTCATGGAGGACAGAGAAGAATAACTTGCGGAGCAGGTGCGCAGTAGCATATTGCCTCAGAGGTCCCTGTGACGTCAATGCACTTTCATCGCTGTAGGATGGACTCCTGGGGAGCCTGTAGCTGAGCCTGCACCATTTCCCCAGTGATTTCTGTTTGTATGTCAACCATCGCGATACTCCAGAAGTGATAGTATAATTATATGGGTGCAGGGTGTGCGGTGTGGCCCCCCTGGACACAGGGGCCCGTGTACACCACACACCCTGCACCCATTCTAGATACGCAAATGATGTTGTTTTGACAATGTATGTTGTCATTGGTATGAAACAATGGGGCAGATGTATTAAGCCTGGAGACGGTATAAGGAAGTGATAAACCAGTGATAAGTGCAAGGTGATAAATGCACCAGCCAATCAGCTCCAATATGTAAATTAACAGGAGCTGATTGGCTGGTGCGTTTATCACCTTGCTCTTATCACTGGTTTATCACTTCCTTATGCCTTCTCCAGGTTACTAAATCTGCCCCAGTGTGAGTTAGATGTCCCAGTTGAACCTGTTCACTTTGCGTTGTTTTTAGGGCTGACTCAAGCGGTGTCGGTATTTCTGCATGTTGTGTGTGTTTGACATTCGCCATCAAATATACACGGCACATTTGGTATTGCCTACCGAAGATAAATGTGGTGAAAAGCACTCTGTTCCAGCACTGATAAATGTACAACTACGATCCATAGTTTGGGGGTGGTATTATGCGATATGGGTTCCATCTATAGCTCAGCCACAGTTTATTGAAAATCCACCTGTCCAATACTTCCATCACAATGTGTAGACACTCCTCTCTTGTAGAAGGACTTTTTATTCTGAAGTATTTTAAATGTAAAATTAAGAGTAAATTTCTAAAAATATATTTTCAGCCTTTACCAGTAACAGATCAGGAGTCCTCTCTTCAGACAACTCCCAGCATCAACCCACTTCATCCACCAGTATCGATCCTCCAACTGCATCCACCAGCAACTATGCTTCTCAGCGCCAAGATTCTGGTAGCTCACATAGAAGGCAATTGGAGCAGTGACGGACTGGGGCATGTAGGGCCCACCGGGTGAATGCAGTTGTAGGGGCCCATGTTTAGGGGTGTGGCCAGTCTCCAGAGGGGGGGTGTCCAACCACCGCATTGGTTTGCCTAACCATTTTGCAAGTGTTGGTCCCCTAGATAAATATATACAGTACATACTGTAGTGCATGCAAGCTAATGTACTAGATTAGTAACAGCACTGTCTGGAACCTGATCCCTAGAGGAGGGGGTGGGGCCCCCAGGCAGTAGGGCCCACCGGTGGTTTCCCCTGTACCCCTGTGGGACAGTCCAACCCTGAATTGGAGTAAGTTTGGCATCCAAATTGAGGCGGTTGGTCCAACGTTTCTGGGGTGATGCTGAACGCTAATGAATAAGGTGCTGCATACCCTTCAACATTTTACACATAAAATTCGGTACAAATTAGGGAAGGGGGTGTGGCCACGGGTAAAGGGAGCGTGGCCACGTCCCTTTTCCTATACTTTCAATGTAAGTTTGGAGAGCCAAAAATCGGTACAGACCATAAAAAAAGGTATACAGGAAATGATGTACAGCGCTATAAACTGGATATAGACAATATAGTTTTTTATTATTAAAAAGTATCATCTAGTTGCAACAAGTAAATGCTGATATAAAATACTAAATAAAAAATGTGTAAACAAATAGGGCAAACACAGCACAACAATTTGTTAGATGTATTACCACATGTAGAGGCCAAACACAGTCTCCTGTTTAGAATCCTTGGAAAAAATGCCACAGTCCAGGGGGTATATGTAACACTTGTAGATGTTTTTAGTCCATATGGAGTAAGATGGAGGGACCTTGAATGCTTGATTCTTGACAAATACAGTCCTATTGAAAGCTTGGTTTTGTACTCCTCTCTCGGACAGCTACAAGTTCCCCGTTTGAGATCGTTGATGGACTTCTAGGCGTATTCCTGGATAAAGGTGGTAACTGTAGTGGGAGGCCTCTTAAATCTGACGCGTTTCGCTGTGTCAACAGCTTTGTCAAAGCTGTTGACTCAGCGAAACGCATCGGTTTTAAGAGGCCTTCCACTACAGTTACCACCTTTATCCTGAAATACGCCTAGAAGTCCATCAACGATCTCAAACGGGTAACTTGTTGCTGTCCGAGAGAGGAGTACAAGACCAAGCTTTCAATAGGACTGTATTTGTCCAGAATCAAGCATTCAAGGTCCCTCCATCTTACTCCATATGGACTAAAAACATCTACAAGTGTTACATATACTCCCTGGACTGTGGCATTTTTTCCAAGGATTCTAAACAGGAGACTGTGTTTGGCCTCTACATGTGGTAATACATCTACCAAATTGTTGTGCTGTATTTGCCCTATTTGTTCACACATTTTTAATTTAGTATTTTATATCAGCATTTACTTGTTGCAACTAGATGATAATTTTTAATAATAAAAAACTATATTGTCTATATCCAGTTTATAGCGCTGTACATCTTTTCCTGTATATTTATTCTGTAGGGATTAACTATCCCTTGAACAGCTGCTTCAGGTCAAACACCACATTTTGAAGCGCCGGGCCTATTACCTTGGTAAACTCCTTTTGCATAAAAAAAAGGTATTGTACCTGCTAAAAAGGTAGAGTTGGAGGGTATGGTGCTGTATAAGGCCAATATTGATGAGATTGGTAGACACTCCATTATCTGTGAAATGCTTCCAAGCCCACAACCAGAAAACATTGTGCACATCTATCCTGCACCACAGCATAAGATGCCTCAATGGGATACATACAGTATCCCGGCAGATGGGTTGCCGGCTGTCACTGTGCCGAAAGAGACATCCCATCTGCCGGAATCCCAGCAGCGAGGCACTAAGTCCCCTCGCGGCTCACTGTACTCACCATGCATCGGGCACAGTGGCCCGCTGCGCTCGCCACAGGTTCTATTCCCATGCGGTTGGTGTTGTGGACACACCAACCGTGTGGGAATACTGGGCGGGTGTCGGGGGTTCTGGATGTTAGGATATCACCGGGTGTTGAGATTCCGGCCTTGGTCTCCAGATAATTGGTTGGTTGGGAGGATAGAAATCTGTCGGTGTATGGCCAAGATATCTGACACTTTAAGCATACCAGAAAGTTGGTCTGTCTATCTGGCAGATTTTTATCTGCACGTGAATGCCCAGCATGAGCGATACCTGGAACCGGGATCCACATGGAACCAATGTTATCAGGAGCGATTTCAGGTGGGGGAAGTTTTTATATGTAACATGTTAAGGTGTGTGTCCGAATGTCACAGGTAAGTTCTTACCTGTAACAGAACTAGGAAACCAGGGTCTGCACAGCCGGTGTATAACCACAACTCCCAAAGTATATACCTTGGGAGCCTCTGGCTGAAAGAACATGCTGGGACTTGTAGTTCCACAACCACCCCTGGTCATCTGTGTCAGGAGAAGTAGCAGAGTCCCTCCCTCAGAGTCCAATTTAGTTTGAACACCCTGTATTCTTATTGCATTTATATCTGTACACTCACTTCTGTGCAAAAATCACATTTATTTTCCACCCTGAGGATATGGAGGCTGAAATCACCTATTGGGGGTCATTCTGACCCGATCGCACGCTGCAGTTTATCGCAGCGGTGTGATCGGGTCAGAACTGCGCATGCGCAGGTGCCGCAGTGCGCCGGTGCATGCCAGACGGCCGAAGGCTGTCGGGCCGCTACGATCGCCTCTGCCTGATTGACAGGCAGAGGCGGTCATAGCCGGGGGGGGGGGGGGGGGGGGCGGAATGTGACCAGTATATAGTAGTACAGTGCTGCATTGTGGTGACCACCAGTATATAGTAGTACAGTACAGTAGGCCATTGCTATATCTTGCTGCACCGTGTCACTTCTAGTATCCTGATCAGTGCTTAATATCTGTGCTCAGTAGTGTCAGTGCTGCATTGTGGTGACCAGTATACTACAGTACAATAGTCCAGTGCTGTTCTCGCTGCTCAGTGTCAGTTCTCCGTAGTATCATCAGTGCTCAGTATAATCAGTTCTCAGTATAATCAGTGTGCTGGTAGACGTGTGCCCGTTTTCCGCCATTAGTGCATTGGGATTTAGACAATTAAGAAGTTATTGTGTCCCCGGTACAAAATCCCATCTAGATTCCACTTCACTAGGCAGGCGATAGCGAGATTTTAATATCAGTGATTTATAATTATTAATTACAGTGATCTTGCCAAATAATTCCAGTGATTTTGTCATTTTCTTCCAGTGATTTGGACCAATAATACCATTGATTAGAACGAATAATTCCAGTGATTTTGTCATTTTCTTCCAGTGATTTGGACCAATAATACCATTGATTAGAACGAATGATTCCTGTGATATTGAGGTGTTTGTGTTGCTTAGCTTAGTCCAGCAACCACAGTTCACCTCTTTTTCTCTTTTCTTTGCATCATGTGCTGTTTGGGGACTATTTTTTTAAGTGCCATCCTGTCTGACACTTCCGTATATGTCCAGTGGTACTGCCATTTGATATAATTCCCGACTTTACTGCCATTTAATTCCAGTGATTTTGTCATTTTCTTCCAGTGATGTGGACCAATAATGCCATTGATTAGAACAAATAATTCCTGTGATATTGAGGTGTTTGTGTCGCTTAGCTTAGCCATCCAGCGACCACAGTGCACCTCTTTTTCTCTTTTCTTTGCATCATGTGCTGTATGGGGCCAATTTTTTTTAAGTGCTATCCTGTCTGACACTGCAGTGCCACTCCTAGATGGGCCAGGTGTTTGTGTCGACCACTTGGGTCGCTTAGCTTAGTCACACAGCTACCTCATTGCGCCTCTTTTTTTCTTTGCATCATGTGCTGTTTGGGGGCTATTTTTATGAAGTGCCATCCTGCCTGACACTGCAGTGCCACTCCTAGATGGGCCAGGTGTTTGTGCCGGCCACTTGCGTCACTTAGCTTAGTCATCCAGCGACCTTGGTGCAAATTTTAGGACTAAAAATAATATTGTGAGGTGTGAGGTGTTCAGAATAGACTGGAAATTAGTGGAAATTATGGTTATTGAGGTTAATAATACTATGGGATCAAAATTACCCCCAAATTCTATGATTGAAGCTGTTTTTTAGGGTTTTTTGAAAAAAAAACCACCCGAATCCGCCAAAAATTTTTAAGAGAGGTTTTGCCAAAACGCGTCCGAATTCAAAACATGGCCGCAGAACCGAATCCAAAACACAAAACACGAAAAATTTCCAGTGCACATCACTAATAATACCCCATAATGACAACATAAAAAAAGTTGTTTTTTTTGAGATTTTTGTAAATTTATTAAAAATAAAAAACTAAGAAATCATGGCCCTCATTCCGAGTTGATCGGTCGCAAGGCGAATTTAGCAGAGTTACACACGCTAAGCCTACGCCTACTGGGAGTGTATCTTAGCTTCTTAAAATTGCGACCGATGTATTCGCAATATTGCGATTACAAACTACTTTGCAGTTTCTGAGTAACTTCAACCTTACTCTGCCTGTGCGATCAGTTCAGTGCTTGTCGTTCCTGGTTTGACGTCACAAACACACCCAGCGTTCGCTCAGACACTCCCCCGTTTCTCCAGCCACTCCTGCGATTTTTCCGGAAACGGTAGCGTTTTCATCCACACGCCCATAAAACGCCGTGTTTCCGCCCAGTAACACCCATTTCCTGTCAATCACATTACGATCGCCGGAGCGATGAAAAAGCCGTGAGTAAAAATACTATCTTCATTGTTAAATTACTTGGCGCAGTCGCAGTGCGAATATTGCGCATGCGTACTAAGCGGATTTTCATTGCGATGCGATGAAAAATACCGACCGATCAACTCGGATTGAGGGCCCATGTGTACATAAGTATTAACAGCCTTTGCTCAATACTTTGTTGATGCACCTTTGGCAGCAATTACAGCCTCAAGTCTTTTTGAATACGATGCCACAAGCTTGACACACCTATCTCTGGGCAGTTTCTCCCATTCGTCTTTGCAGCACCTCTCAAGGTCCATCAGGTTGGATGGGAAGCTTTTGTGCACAGCCATTTTCAAATCTCTCCAGAGATGTTCAATCGGATTCAAGTCTGGGCTCTGGCTGTGCCACTCAAGGACATTCACAGAGTTGTCCTGAATCCACTCCTTTTATATTTTGGCTGTGTGCTTAGGGTCGTTGTCCTGCTGAAAGATGAACCACCGCCCCAGTCTGAGGTCAAGAGCGCTCTGAAGCAGGTTTTCATCCAGGATGTCTCGGTACATTGCTGCATTCATCTTTTCTGACTAGTCTCCCAGTTCCTGCCACTGAAAAACATTCCAATAGCATGATGCTGCCACCACCATGCTTCACTGTAGGGATGGGATTGGCCCAGTGATGAGCGGTGGCTGGTTTCCTCCAAACATGACGCCTGGCATTCATGCCAAAGAGTTCAATATTTGTCCCATCAGACCAGAGAATTTTGTTTCTCATGGTCTGAGAGTCCTTCAGGTGCATTTGGGAAAACTCCAGACGGGCTGCCATGTGCTGTTTACTAAGGAGTGGCTTCCGTCTGGCCACTCTAAAGGTGGGTACACACTATTAGATATATCTGCAGATCAATTGATCTGCAGATATATCTATGTACGGATCGGGCAGTGTGCTGTGCATACACACAGCCCGATCCGTCGAGGGACTGACGTCATGAACTGGGCGGGCGCGAGCGCCCGCCCAGTTCACCTGTCAATCACCGCCGGCCGCCGCAGCATGTGTACGGGCGGTCGGACGACCGCCCCGTACACACACAGCGACGGGCCAATATATCGTTAGATAGATTGGCTGTCGGCTGTGCTGCGCGGCCGACGTGATACGTCTGTGAACGACGGAGTTCACAGACGTATCGCCCGTACACACTGGCCGACGGTCCCGCGATGTATCGGCCGTTCAAGAGAACGGCCGATACATCGACCAGTTTGTACGGGCCTTAACATACAGGCCTGATTGGTGGATTGCTGCAGAGATGGTTATGGTTGTCCTTCTGAAAGTTTCTCGTCTCTCCACAGAGGAATGCTGTAGCTCTGACAGAGTGACCATCGGGTTCTTGGTCACCTCCCTGACTAGGGCCCTTCTCCCCCGATCGCTCAGTTTAGACGGCCAGCCAGCTCTAGGAAGAGTCCTGGTGGTTCAGAACTTCTTCCATTTACGGATGATGGAGGTCACTGTGCTCATTGGGACCTTCAAAGCAGCAGATATTTTTCTGTACCCTTCCCCAGATTTGGGCCTCGAGACAATACTGTCTCGGAGGTCTGCAGACAATTCCTTTGACTTCATGCTTGGTTTGTGCCCAGACATGCATTGTCAAGTGTGGGACCTTATATAGAAAGGAGTGTGCCTTTCCAAATCATGTCTAATCAACTGAATTTACCACAGGTGTACTCCAATTAAGCTGTAGGAACATCTCAAGAATGATCAGTGGAAGCAGGATACACCTGAGCTTAATTTTGAGCTTCATGGCAAAGGCTGTGAATACTTATGTACATGTGATTTCTTAGTTTTTTATTTTCAATAAATTAGCAAAACTCTCGAAAAAAACTTTTTTCACGTTGTCATTATGGGGTATTGTGTGTAGAACTTTGAGGGAAAAAGAAATGTATTCCATTTTGGAATAAGGCTGTAACATAACAAAATATGGAAAAAGTGAAGCGCCGTGAATACTTTCTGGATGCACTGTGTAATATAGCTGTAGTTCTGCAGAATAGATCACTGTACATGATCAAATAATAGAATAAACAGTGCACGTATATAAGATATAAGTCTCTGGGGGTGTAGTACGGTATGCCGGCGCTCGGGCTCCCAGCGACCAGCATACCGGTGCCGGGAGCCCGACCGCCGGCATACCGACAGCGGGGCGAGCGCAAAGGAGCCCCTTGCGGGTTCGCTGCGCTCGCCACGCTGCGGGCTACGCGCGCCACACTATTTTATTCTCCCTCCAGGGGGGTCGTGGACCCCCACAAGGGAGAATAGCTGTCGGGATGCCGGGTGTCGGGATTCCGGCGCTGGTATACTGTGCGCCAGGATCCCGACATTCGGCATACTGAAGACCACCCGTCTCTGGGGTAGAGGAGACTTAACACAGCCTGTCAACAACTCATGACAGATAACTGAGTAGTAACAAAAATGGAGGATCTAACCCTTTGACCTGTCACATGGCAAAAGGCAGCTAAGCATAGACAAACAAATGCAGATCAGAACTTTTTTATATTGGGCGGTGAAAGGATTCCTCCTCTTTCCTTTAACCCTCGATGTGATAGCCTCTTAGACATCCGTGAGTGTAAACCCTTATGCTATGAGTAACATGCAAAACACAAGCAATAAAGATTCACACTGTTTATTGTTGGTTTAACAAAAGTATATAAAAGAAAGGACTTAGGGCGTGTATATCCAAAGTCAATAACTAATTGGACAGAACACAAAGGGGCTAACATAACATGATTGGCTAGGAACTGCCGCAGTGGAAGGATATGCATATATGGGCAAGTTGGTACTCAAATAGGAAGGTTATTCACACGGTATAAAAAAGATAACAGACAAGGACAGTAGCAAGAATGTGCTGGAACATTAAGTTCTATAACACAAGCAATTCTATGACATTGAAGCAGAGACGAGCTTTAACCCTTTCAATCCACTGCAAGGCACATACTGGCGGCAAGGATAATATCTCCCTTGGCAACGCCCTTGCAGACACTACTGCTAAACAAGCGGCCCTACAGCCTACTGCCCATTCTCACATGGCAGTCATGGCCCCTCCCTCCCTTGACAACGTCCATCTGCTCACTCAACTTCAAGCTGCTGCGACTAATACTGATCTCTCCGACTGGACTTACCCAATTCTGCAGAAAAATCCTAAATCAGGATTAATCTGCAAAGAGGGGAAACCCTGTATACCCCAGTCCAGTGCCCCTTTGCTCATTGCCCATTACCATGGTGTTGGTCACCATAGTAAAGCCACAACACTCCTCCTACTAACCAAGGATTTTTATGTTACTGAGGCCAAAACACTTGTGGACCAATATGTTAGCAGATGCATCACCTGCCTCAGGAACAACCCTAACAACCCTAATAAAGCGAAACACCAGCATCTTGAATACCCCACCACCCCTTTTACACACTTACAAATTGATTTTACCCATATCCCTGGTACAGGTAAACAAGAATATCCCCTGGTCATTGTAGATATGTTCTCTCGCTGGCCAGAGGTATTCCCAACTAAGTCAGAGGATGCTAAGACAGTAGCAAGAATCCTAACACAGAAAATCATCCCTAGATGGGGGTGCCCCCTGCAAATAAATAGTGATAAAGGCTCAGCCTTTACAGCCAAAATCACACAGGCCTTAGTAAAAGCTCTGCAGGTGGAGTGGAAGTTTCACATCCCGTACCACCTGCAGAGTTCAGGGGTCGTAGGAAGAATGAATAGGACCCTCAAAGACAAACTAAGGAAGGCCACAGGAGGTACCTTCCACAAATGGAAGCAGGTCCTTCCCATTATCCTAGCAGAAATCAGAATGACCCTCTAGGATACTCACCCTTTGAAATACTAATGGGTAGACCCTTCCCCACACCCTGGGCTAAGAAACCGTTGATAATACAGGAAGGAGATCTAGAACTTATAAGGGAAGAGTATGTCAGGGCCCTCATAACCGAACTTGATGAGATTGAACATGATGTCGCTTGTAAAAAACCCTCTGAATCCACAGGAACCAACACACCCTTTTAAGGTCGGAGACAGAGTAGTGGTGAAGATCCTCCCCCGCAGCAAGAGCCCAGGAGACTTCACCTATGGCCCAGAGGCGGAAGTCGTTGCTGTAACCCGAACCGCAGTCCTGACAGAAGAGAGTCCCACCTGGATCCATGCTTCCCGAGTAAAGAAAATTCCTAGACCAGACCTAGAGGAGGAAACAGGTGATTCCAGTGAGGTACGAACAGGGGCGGACAGCCCTGACCTCCCACCTAGCGAAGACAGAAGACCAGAGGAGGATGAAGAAAATGCCCCCTATCTTTACCCTGGGGACTATCTTGATAGCCCTACTGGCCCATTTTCCCCTCTCAATGACTGAGGTTGATATAACTCAGAATAAGGGAAACTGACACTATGGTATAACTCTTCCACCACATACACCGCAACCTACATACTAGATTATTTCCAATTCCCCCAACTAGCTGCTGTCCAAAAGTCTGTTGACTACCAGATCCGCGCTGACACCACAGACAACCTAAGCCCCGAGGTACCTTATATTTGCGTTACAGGCCATAACTGGGGAAATAATTGCAGCTCATGGTCCGCGGCTGCCTGGAACACAGGTACCCCATGGGGCTATAAGCCCGCTGAAGCCTTAGATGAAAAGGATAAACACGGAACATCATTAACTCAACGATTAACCCTTCTTAAAATGCCCAACAATTACTGCAACTCCCGCTCAGGCTAAAAATTGCGCCATTGGCGTGCAGAGAGACGTAAGCTTTGCAAGAATCATATAGTATAACAATAATGATTCTAAGAGGGGATTGAAAGGGTTAAAGCTCGTCTCTGCTTCAATGTCATAGAATTGCTTGTGTTATAGAACTTAATGTTCCAGCACATTCTTGCTACTGTCCTTGTCTGTTATCTTTTTTATACCGTGTGAATAACCTTCCTATTTGAGTACCAACTTGCCCATATATGCATATCCTTCCACTGCGGCAGTTCCTAGCCAATCATGTTATGTTAGCCCCTTTGTGTTCTGTCCAATTAGTTATTGACTTTGGATATACACGCCCTAAATCCTTTCTTTTATATACTTTTGTTAAACCAACAATAAACAGTGTGAATCTTTATTGCTTGTGTTTTGCATGTTACTCATAGCATAAGGGTTTACACTCACGGACGTCTAAGAGGCTATCACATCGAGGGTTAAAGGAAAGGGACTAAAGGGAAAATGCGGTAAAACCCCGGGGGTTTTACCGCATCTTCATATGTATAAAGGGTATTGCAATCTTTTTATGGCGATACCCTATAGAAGCCTATGGGTTTTTTTCGCACCCGCTGCCGCGGATCCGTAATTTCATTCTGATGGCTACAAAAACTATTTTTTCTTTCATTAGTAATGTGGAAGGAATAAAAATCAGATATGCAGAACCCAGACTAAAATTCGTGTTGACAGGTGAATCTACCTGTCCTAAAAATTGATTGTACAGTTATAAATAATAATATGTTGATGCGGAGCCCTTGTTATACAATAATATACTGTGACCTGAGCTTATCTTCCCTTACACTCTATAAATACAAACATAAATGGATATAGGAAAAAGGCTCTTAAAGAGCCGAAACGCATCGACACATACTGTGAACTGTGACTATTTCTTGTCCTGATACAGAAACTGAGGTAATATACTTTCACTTAGCACTATTGCTAGTTCAGGACTTTTTGTGTTTTTTAAATGTTTTTATGGACTGAAATATTTTTAATCTTTTTTTAACCATCTTAACTTTTTTGTCTATGAGATATACAGATATACACCCCGGCTATGGGGATTTGTATGAAATAAAAACAATCTTTTTTCTGGGAAATACATATGTGGACTGACCATTGCTTTTGGGTGTAGTATGGAATGCTGGCGGCTGGGCTCCCGGCGGCCAGCATACCAGCACCGGGATCCAGACCGCCGGCATACCGACAGCTGGGCGAGTGCAAATGAGCCCCTTGCGGGCTCGCTGCGCTTGCCACGCTGCGGGCACGGTGGTGGGCTACGCCGCGGGCACGGTGGTGGGCTACGCGCGCCACGTGCGCCACGCTATCTATTCTCCTTCCAGGGGGGTCATGCACCCCCAAGAGGGAGAAAAGGTCTTGGTATGCCGGGTGTCAGGATTCCGGCAGCGGTATACTGTGCGCTGGGATCCCAACAGCCGGCAAACTGAAGACCACCCTTGCTTTTATATTCAGTTTTTGAATGGACATACACCTATGATACATTGTGCATTAACCGTGTTGAGTTTACATCTACACCTTCTACACATTGTGAGTTAATCCCTGGATTAAGAGAAACCAAGATAGGAGTCCTGTTCGTATTGATTCCGTGAGTGTGGTACGCATATTATTACAAGAATCACAGACATAAAGATACCTTGATATGCACTACTTACATAGCTCTTAAAGTGAGTTTAATACGCACCTTTATTTATTACGGTGATGCTAGTTACCAAAGGATTAGAAGAATAAAGATACATTTATACATGTCAACACTTGGGCTTAATTGTGAGTTAGGGTACGCTCCCTTCTGGTATAATTGAGTTATCAAGCTATATCTACTCCTTCTTCCTCTAACTTGTGGAAGTATATGTTGAACTATTTAAGCAATACTACACATTGGGGGTCATTCCGAGTTGATCGCTAGCTGACGTTGTACGCAGCGCAGCGATCAGGCTAAAAATCTGCATTTTTGCGCATGCGTATGCTACGCAATGCGCATGCGCGACGTACGGGTACAAAGCTCTTTGTGGTTGTGCCCAGGTTCTAGCTAAGTTTTCAGTCGCACTGACGGCCGCAAGAAGATTGACAGGAAGGGGGCGTTTCTGGGTGTCAATTGACCGTTTTCAGGGAGTATTTGCAAAAACGCAGGCATGTCTGAAAAAACACAGGCGTGGCTGGGCGTTCGCTGGGCGGGTGTATGACGTCAAATCCGGACAGGAATAGGCTGAAGTGATCGCAGGCGCTGAGTAGGTTCAGAGCTACTCAGAAACTGCACAAACTGTTTTAGCAGAGCTCGGCTGCACAGGCGTTCGCACTTCTGCTAAGTTAAAATACACTCCCCAGTGGGTGGCGGCATAGCATTTGCATGGCTGCTAAAACTAGCTAGCGAGCGATCAACTCGGAATGACCCCCATTATCTCCTTCCTGTTTCATGTTTCCTTATATCACCAACCCCTTGAAATTGGAGTACATCTGATCAAAATTCTGAGAAGAGACGTGCAATAGGAAGATTTCAGAGAAGAATACATAAGGAATGTATAGTATATAATTATCCTTTTGTTGACTCATATTTATGGGGCGCTTATACAGGAATATATTCCCTACTTCTTTGTTTTGATATAAATGGATATAACCTCTGTTAAAATGTCCAGGAGAGCAATAAATGTTCAGGAATCCCAACCAAGGTATAAATGCATTGGTTCTAATCTGTTTTATTTTATTCTGTACTGAAATTAAGCGTTTTCCAAGGATGGGAAAGCTTCCCACAACCGGAACCTGTGGTTTCACAGCAGCTGGAGAGCCTCAGGTTGACCAGGCCTGCATATAGCTCACAGGCTTCTGGTGGTTATACTGGCCAATTCTAAAACCACTCATAGGGGGTCATTCAGACCCCATCGCATGCTAGCTTTTCTTGCAGCTGTGCGATCGGGTCTGAACTGCTCATGCGTATGCTCCGCAATGCGCAGACGTGTTAGCCGCCGGCGACGGGGATCGCCGGACAGCGACATATTTAACGGAGAAAGCGGGCAACCGCAAGAAGATTGACAGGAAGAGGCCGTTTTTGGGTGTCAACTGACCGTTTCTAGGGAGTGTCCGGAAAAACACAGGCGTGCCCAGCCGTTTGGAGGGAGGATTCCTGACGTCAGCTCCTTGCCGGATCATCGCAGCGACTGAGTCCTGAGCTGTGCAGCTCTCTGCACAAGTGATCGCACCCCTGCACAGCGATTACTCCCTCCCCCTGTAGGAAGCAACTACCTGATCGCAGCACTGCAAAAAAAACCGCCTGCGTGTGACCAGGTCTGAATCACCCCCATAGTTTCATAGGTCACACTGTAATTAGGCCTTTATAACAGGGCAACCTCCTTGTCTGTGATATGACTGTGGTGTCCACATGGCCGGTTATTAACCTTTCTCCGACAGGTTCTTGATGTAAAACTTCATACGGTGCTGATGGGCCCAAAACACAGTCCAGTAGTGATCTCAGATATAACGACCACCTACAGGAAATAATAAATTCTGAGTTATTCTAGGAACCATAAAAATAAAAAAATTATAGGAATAAAAAGAAAAACCAGACAAAAGCAATATGGGAAGACAAGGCGATAATCCTTAAAAGGTGGCAGGTGTTTAAAGGTGGGGAGCTCTGGACATGAATGGTCTGAATCAACGGCGCCCATGTCAGGGGCCTTTTGCTGATCTCTTACCTGCAACTTTATGCTAATACCGTTACAGGCGCCTCCCCGGTGTACATCCGTGTGCCTTACTGTGTAAGACCCGAGACACCCTCAGCATCAGCGTCTTTAGCTGCTGAAATAGCGCTTATTGGGGCTGATTCAATTATAACACCCCCCCTCCCCCGGGAGCCACTAGATGGCGCGCAACAGAGCCATTCAATTGTTGCTCCATTTGGTTGTGGTGTCTCATATCTCGATATTGACATTTGATCATAGTAGGGACATCGTTTTTAAAATGGGGAGAAGAGGGGTCCCATCCCCATTGTGGCCAGGGTCTGCATCTTTTAACACAGACGTCCTGGCTGAGGCTTACCGATGGTCGCGATGCTATGTCTCCGGATGCAGCACTCGGATCTGCGATGATGGCAGGGGGCATCTTTTGTCTTCAGGCACCTCCTGCGGCATTAAAATATTTTCTCATCACCGCTGTGACCAAAATCGAAATTAATTTGGCACGTGTGCGCTGCGCGCATTGCGGCAGTGAAACACAGACCACCGATAATCACTCACCTGCGTGGACATCAGAATAGCGTATAATAAGTAGAGATGTGCGGTGGGCACTTTTCGTGTTTTGTGTTTTGGTTTTGGTTATGGTTCCATGCTCGTGTTTTGGATCTGGATTAGTTTTGCCAAAACCACCCTTTCTTGTTTTGGTTTTGGATCTGGATGATTTTTGAAAAAACATAAAAACAGCTAAAATCACATAATTTGGTTCCTACGGTGTTATTAACCTCAATAACATTCATTTCCACTCATTTCCAGTCTATTCTGAACACCTCACATCTCACAATACTGGTTGTAGGCCAAAAGGTTGCACCGAGGTAGCTGTATGACTAAGCTAAGCGACACAAGTGTGCGGAACAAACACCTGGCCCATCTAGGAGTGGCACTGCAGTGTCAGACAGGATGGCACTTAAAAAAAAATAGTCCCCAAACAGCACATCATGCAAAGAAGTAAAAGAGGTGCAATGAGGTAGCCTTATGGCAGTGCCGATGGTGCCTTGCCCACAGCGCAACTGCACTGAAGGCGCACGATCAGCAGCACACCCCCACATACAGGCGTTGTAGTCAGTGGTAGTTCCGCTGTGTGTTGGCGCCTGTCTCCCGCCACCGTCTCTGTAATGGACGGGGAGCGGTGTGGCAGGCGCCATTTGTTGGCAGAGACTGAGTCTCCGTGCAGTGATGATGTCAGACCCGCTTGCGGCTCTGCAGTAGGGAGGCAGTGGGAGCGGTAGTGCGGGCGGCAGGTCCGTTACGTGATCCACCGCTGAAGCGCTGCTTAGACTGAGACCGCCCCTGTCATTGGAGAGAGCGGGAGCGCTACTACAGGCGGTACCTCGGATCAGTGATCCGCCGCTGCTCAGCCTGTGTGAGCCGGCGATGGGGAGGGGCAGGGAGCAACAGTATATGAGGGACAGCGCCTGTGAAGCCTGGATGCCGGAGCGACCACACAGGTGACTGAAGAAAACAATCTCTATCTCTTACCCCTCCCGTTCAGAGGGTCAAAACCTTGCAGGTCTTATTGGACTGAATGTAAATCCCTGAGCACCATCTTCCTGAATCCCAGGGGTATTATCGCAGCATGTGCCCTGTGTAGCAACTCTCTCCAAAAAGAGCATCCCAATAGCAGAGAGGAATGGAGAATAATGTTGCATCTGCATGTGGCGTGCAGTGCCGTAACTAGGTGTGTGCAGCTACACCCCCTCCCCCACACAGCCACAGCCACACTGGCAACATTCACTATACAGTCCAGCGCCGCCTCTGTGAACGGACCCTGTGCGCCACATTGCCCTCTCCTCCCGCCCCCACCCCCCGCACGACACGCTGTCAGGTCTACTATTACCGCCGGCACTTGTCTTCCGCCTGCGCCGCCGCCTCTGCAGGGGACTCGGGAGCGCAGCCACAGCCTCCAGCTCCCGGGTCTCTCCCTTCACACTGAACCTCCTCTCTCTGCCCTGGATGCAGGATCGCTACCCCCGCATCTCGGGAGCCTGTCCCGGATTACTCGGTCTCCCTGCGCCCCGCCAAGCGCTGTGAGGAGCTGGCCTGCTACAGCAGCTTTGAGAGGAGGAGAACGCACTTGGGCAGGCTGCAGTTTTCCATCCCCTTTGACTTGTGAGTAGCAGCACTGCAGTGCCACATACAGTATGTACATTTTATCACCAATTGTGAAAGGAGAGTGCTTCTCATGTCTGCCGTAATGTGTAAAAAGGGGGACGCTGTCTGCCGTAATGTGTAAAAGGGGGACGCTGTCTGCCGTAATGTGAAAAAAGGGGACGCTGTCTGCCGTAATGTGCAAAAAGGGGACGCTGTCTGCCGTAATGTGTAAAAAGGGGGACGCTGTCTGCTGTAATGTGTAAAAAGGAGGACTGTCTGCCTGCTGTAGTGTGTAAAAAGGGGGACGCTGTCTGCCGTAATGTGTAAAAAGGGGGACGCTGTCTGCCGTAATGTGTAAAAAGGGGATTCTGTCTGCTGTAATGTGTAAATAGGGGACGCTGTCTGCCGTAATGTATAAAAAAGGGGACTGTCTGCCGTAATGTGTAAAAAGGTGATTCTGTCTGCCGTAATGTGTAAAAAGGGGACGCTGTCTGCCGTAATGTGTAAAAAGGGGGGTGCTGTCTGCCGTAATATGTAAAAATTGGACGCTGTCTGCCGTAATGTGTAAAAAGGGGGGACGCTGTCTGCTGTTATGTGTAAAAAGGGGCAGCTGTCTGCCATAATGTGTTAAAAAGGGGATTCTGTCTGCCGTAATGTGTAAAAAGGTGACGCTGTCTGTCGTAATGTGTAAAAAGGGGGACTGTCTGCAGTAATGTGTAAAAAGGGGATGCTGTCTGCCGTAATGTGTAAAAAGGGGACGTTATCTGCCATAATGTGTAAAAAGGGGGACGCTGTCTGCTGTAATGTGTAAAAAGGAGGACTGTCTGCCTGCTGTAGTGTGTAAAAAGGGGGACGCTGTCTACCGTAATGTGTAAAAAGGGGACGCTGTCTGTCGTAATGTGTAAAAAGGGGGACTGTCTGCAGTAATGTGTAAAAAGGGGATGGTGTCTGCCGTAATGTGTTTAAAGGGGACGTTATCTGTCGTAATGTGTAAAAAGGGGACGTTATCTGCCATAATGTGTAAAAAGGGGATGATGTCTGCTGTAATGTGTAAAAAGGGAACGCTGCCTGTCGTAATGTGTAAAAAGGGACGCTGTCTGCCGTAATGTGTAAAAAGGGGACGCTGTCTGCCGTAATGTGTGAAAAGGGGGATGCTATCTGCCGTAATGTGTAAAAAAGGGGGACGCTGTCTGCCGTAATGTGTAAATAGGGGATTCTGTCTGCCGTAATGTGTAAAAAGGGGACGCTGTCTGCCGTAATGTATAAAAAAGGGGACTGTCTGCCGTAATGTGTAAAAAGGTGATTCTGTCTGCCGTAATGTGTAAAAAGGGGACGCTGTCTGCCGTAATGTGTAAAAAGGGGGGTGCTGTCTGCCGTAATATGTAAAAATTGGACGGTCTGCCGTAATGTGTAAAAAGGGGGGACGCTGTCTGCTGTTATGTGTAAAAAGGGGCAGCTGTCTGTCATAATGTGTTAAAAAGGGGACTCTGTCTGTCGTAATGTGTAAAAAGAGGGAGTGTCTGCAGTAATGTGTAAAAAGGGGATGCTGTCTGCCGTAATGTGTAAAAAGGGGACGTTATCTGCCGTAATGTGTAAAAAGGGGACGTTATCTGCCATAATGTGTAAAAAGGGGACGCTGTCTGCTGTAATGTGTAAAAAGGGAACGCTGCCTGTCGTAATGTGTAAAAAGGGACGCTGTCTGCCGTAATGTGTAAAAAGGGGACGCTGTCTGCCGTAATGTGTGAAAAGGGGGACGCTATCTGCCGTAATGTGTAAAAAGGGGGACGCTGTCTGCCGTAATGTGTAAAAAGGGGGACGCTGCCTGCTGTAATGTCTAAAAAGGAGGACTGGCTGCCGTAAAGTGTAAAAGGGGCTCTACCTGGTGTAGTGGCGCTACTGTGCAGCGTAATTTGAATAATGGAGACTATTGTGCACCGTAGTATGAATTGGTATTATTTTGTGGCCACGCCCCTTCCCGTGAAGCCATGCCCCTACATATTTTTCGCACGCCTTCGGCGCGCACTGCCCCTATCTTCCATGGGGGGCGCCAATGACATTTCTTGCACACAGCGCTAAAATGCCTAGCTACTGCACTGCCTTATGGCTAAGCTAAGCGACACAAGTGTGCGGCACAAACAGCTGGCCCATCTAGGTGATAAAGCTGAATATTTATCGTATATAAAACCCTTTGTGAGGTCTAAGAACACTGTACGCTATTTACGTATGAAGTACCATAAGGGTACGCTCGTTGCGTAACAATCGCTTAGCCGTAGTCGAGACGCTCAAGCGTCACGTTCGCTCACGGCCAAGAGATCACAGGCAGGCACGCTATTGGCTGCTGACTAACGTAATGATTCGCTATAGCGTAGCGGACGCTCGGGACCACGAGGAGATCACCAGCGGCGCTGACGCTCACAATGTTAAACCTTTAAATCTAAACCATAAACAATGTAATATGCTGTAAAACCTTAGTGTAGAGATAGGGTGTAGATGCAACACAGTGTAACCTTATTAACTCAAAAGCTGTTTGAGCGTCACCGATGCTCTGAGAATACTTAACACTATAAGAAATACACAGATACCTGGGCTTAGGGTCCAACGCCTAATATATATATTATGAATGATATACTTGCAAAAGAATTAATACAAATACAAATCATACACTACAATATAACATAGACTACCTAACCAGATAACTACACAGGAAATACAATACAATTACGTTTTAAGGGTAAATAAGAGAGAAAGAGGAGAAGAGAGAGAGAGAGAGAAATTGGCCCACAATAACAAGAAGATCAATATAGTTGCGGAGAAAAACTTACGCACAAAGGAAACGATCGCATGCGCCTCTGGACATCCAGCTCCCGATTTTCAGCAATGATAACCGTTGAAGAGTGAGAGCTGGATGTGATCGGCTTGTCTATTTATGCCCCACACACAATACAATTCAATGGTCCCTACAATCTCATTGTTCATTGGACACAGGAATTCCTCCTCGCATCATAACAAAAGGTCATAGGTTGATTCATACAGGTGGGCCGTGACTATTTCCAACAGCTCAGGTGGGAGGGAAACTGGGTTTCCCGCCGCATGGATAAGTAAGTGCAAATACAGTAAATGTTCATAAACTTCTTATGTCCATAACTATTCGCACGAGTGATTAATCCGCTTCAAACCAACACCGGAATATTGCTAATTAAATACTCTTCCGATGGGTACTAAACACCACTGTATTACTCCTGTCTGACCCTTCGTATCAAACAAAGAGGGATTTCTCTGTTCACGAACATTCTATATTAACCAAACTTTCAGAATCTATCAAAGGGACCATGATCTACAAAATACATTATATAGTGAAAATATGTAACGATTGAGTCGCACGCTACGATCACATAAACTCTACCGTAAATACGCATACCGTGCGCCTGCGGGTGCCCACGACTGTGAGTATGCGCACGTACGGGAGAGCGTACGCATGCGCAGCACGGACCTGTGTGAGGTGCAAATATGGTAGCGTGCATAGAGATATTTTTCTGACTTTGACAGTCCACCCTTTGGCAGTCAACAATAACTGCCACCTTCTAAAACATTTCAAAAAGAGAAAAATATATGTCAGGGGTTAATACATTTACATGGTTGGGTAGGGGAGGAGAGGAGAAGGTAGGAAAAGGGTATGACCTAGTAAGATAGCAGAAGCATGTGTGTATGAATCCGTGCTTGAGGGTCATGTATCATCGTGCCTTACGTGTTTTAAATCAAGCTTCGAGGTATTGCGAAGTATACATTTGAATTCCTTCTTATCCCGTGATACGGGTCTGTGGATGGGCTGTCAAACTTTACCGAGCTCTTTTCGGCTTTGGTTGTAACAAAATGGGGGAGCACATTTTAGTTGATGATACATGAATGGGGGAATATGTGATTGCTGATATCTGTGCCTGTATTCCCTATCGACTATGTGTGTCATTACCTGAGGGTTGTAGAAATGAAGAAAAGACATAATTACGGTAAATGCGGTGGTATTCTATGTCAAGTAAATGTACATTCGTCGATTGAGGTCTTGTTTGGTGTCTGTTGAATGCAGTCTTCTTTGTGCTTTTGCCCATAAGGTGCGAGCAAAAGCTGTCAATGTCCATAGATTTACAAAAGTGTTGGGCTAGCGTAATTTTAAAATTTCTAGGGAAACTGGGGATCCATGGCATAGTTCATCAAAAATCTGTGTATCAGGTTGTCAAAACTTCTTCTTTAGTCCATCTGTTGTCTGTATATCGGCTCATCAAACTCCTCGTCCAAGTGGGTCTTTTTACCTTGGAGAAAACGGAAAAACAGGTGAAAGAAACGGACCGTAGAAATCGCATTTTCATCACATCATTGTTTCTACCGTTGGGTCATAAATCAAGTCCATTGGAATTACAGTTTCCTCACTCCTTAAACTCATTACCCTAGTACGACGATTGCACTTCATTAAAGCCTGACCGCATCTAAATATCAAGCCAATCGTTATGATAACACCTAAGATACATAGGAGAAACTTCCCAACATCCATTATGACTCCTTGAGCCCAGTCTCCTAAACCAGAGAACCAATTTCGCGGGTTCAACCATGACACCCAACCAGTCAGCTCATTACCTACAGCAGCAAGAGTGAGATTGTGTCTCCTGCGAAATTCCCACTTCAGTTGGAGAATATCGTCCATCTTTTGGTCTATGACCTCGACCGGGTCCTCGGTGCTATTCGTAATATATGTGCAACATTTCACGCCGTATTGTGTTGCCAGTGTGACACAATATCCGCCTGTCACTGCTGTGAGGTAATTAAGAACCATTCTATGCTGTACCAGTTCTGTTTTATAAGCTTGAAGTTCTCTTCCAGTATACCTAAACGTGTCATCATACATTTCAGTGATATTATCTAACAAATTTGCAAGCGCAGATATGTATTTATAATTCAACACTCCTCTGGCGGTGCGAGTGATGTCTAACGCGATTAGAAACTGAATCCCGGTGGATTCATGGATCATGTCAGAGGCCGGATGCTCTGTTCTTTCTATCAAGTGCCGTTTAACTACGTGCTCGTAATGGGTGTGAGTGTAAGGAGTTTGGGCAACACGGTGTATGTCTTTCATTTTGTCATGTGATACAGTCATTACTTCAGGCAGTACTTTTCCAATATAACACAATCCTTCAGAGTTTGGGGCAAGCCACTTATACGCCTTTCTCCCGCATATGAAATATGCATCATCGGGGAGAACATATGGGACGGAGTAGGACATAACCATATTACACACCTTCCATGTGAAATCTCCTAACCCTAATTCTTCCATCTGCTTAGTACACGTATCAGGTTGTACGATATGTGCACAGTATCCTGGTGATACCTCTCCAACTCTCGTAATCCTATTTCCTAAGGTATACCTATACCGGAAAGATTTTCCTCTACTGGCTATGTGGCGTATAAGCTCTGTATCTGTAGGCATTCTATCTGCTCTATGCGAAAAGGTCATGGTTTGATTACTCCATGACACTTCCCAATTTCCCGGCTTTCGGGGATTGGAGATGTTAAAACATAATAGGGACCTATCCACATGGTATTGGTGGAGCTTCAAACTAGGAGGGCTGGAGATATTAAACCTCCTGTCCACCGGTCTCCCACCACTTAACTCAAGTACCTCCCCTAACGTTAAAGGAAATGGTACTAGCCCTGATTTGCTATGACCTTGAGGTACTTGAGAGCATACCCAACAATCTGTTTTATTTAACACACTACCCACTAAGGAGTGATAGTCACTCAATGGATGCCGGTCCATATGGATATTAAAACTGGATTGGCATTTCTTTATGCACCCATCCTCAATGACATTGTTACAGAGCCGACAGATACAGTTTTCTTCAGCTAACAATCCTTCACAATTCCTTCTATGGTCAATGCTATCGGATCGTTTTCTGATACTCGCCTTTGCTTGTTGATTATGTTGTTCTTGGAAAACTACGCCTCCATCTCTGTCATCAGAACCCATTCCAGAACCTCTCTCGACCTCCATGGTACTCTCGCCGGAACAGACTGCTCTGGTCAACATCATGGTCAACAGGAAAATCCGGATCACAGTCTCTTGGGGCAAGTCCATCTTGTAGGAGGAAACGGAGAAGAATGAGAAGGGGGAAAAAATAATTTGAGGGAGAGGGGATGGGAAGTTGGAGAAAAACAATAAAAGGGAACAGGGGATCGACAACTGCTTTTGGTCTTGTGATTTTCAATGCTCAGGTGCCGCCTCAATCCTCCTGGAACAGACACTCCAGTGATACAACCTCTACCGTCTGTTCCTTATCACGGGGCCTCTCTGGATCAGCAACCTTCTTACAGTGGGACGAATGAACCCAAGTCTCTCTCTCAGCAACCTTCAATGCTGTAGTGCTAGTCAATAAGACCTGGTATGGTCCTTCCCATCTGTCAATAAGGCAACCTGAGCGTTGAAAATTCCGTATCATTACATAATCCCCAGGTTCAATGTCATGACAATTACTATCTGGTAAATCAGGAATCACTAACTTCAGATTATCATTTTGATTCCTTAACTGTTTACTCATGTTAATCAAGTATTTTACAGTCACTTCATTGTTACACTTCAAATCATCCTGAGGGTTAATCATAACATGCGGTTGTCGACCAAACAAGATTTCAAAGGGAGATAGATTAAGAGGGGACCTGGGAGTGGTTCTGATGCTGTACAGTACAATGGGTAAAGCTTCTGGCCATGTCAGTCCCGTCTCTGCCATCACTTTACTCAGTTTATTTTTAATAGTGCTGTTCACTCTTTCCACTTTCGCACTCGCCTGTGGACGGTATGGAGTGTGCAGCTTGCTATCAATTCCCATCAATTTACACATTCCTTGAAAGACATCACCTGTAAAATGGGTACCCCTATCACTTTCAATTATTCTAGGGATACCATATCTACATACAAATTCCTGCACAATTTTCTTAGCAGTAAACATAGCGGTATTTGTGGCCGCTGGAAATGCTTCGACCCAATTTGAGAAAACATCTATACAAACAAGTACATATTTCAAATTTCGACAAGGGGGTAATTGAATGAAGTCAATCTGTATTACCTGGAAAGGGCCGCCTGCAGGTGGGATATGAGATGGTTCTGTAGGTATTGCCTTTCCGATGTTCTTTCTCAGACAGGTAAGGCATGACATTGCTCTTTTACTCGCATGAGATGAAAATCCTGGGGCACACCAATATGCTCTTACCAACTTGCACATCCCTTCCTTGCCCAGATGCGTCAGCCCGTGAGCTGCCTCAGCTAAACATGGAAGGTATGCTTTGGGGGCCACTGGTTTACCGTGTCCATCCGTCCAGAGTCCTGAGGACTCCTGGCCATATCCTTTTGCCTTCCAGACTGCCTTTTCCTGTGTGGAACACAAATTTTGCATCTCACACAACTTCTGTGTGTTGATGGTATTAAATACCATCAGTTGTGTGGTGTCTGTCTGTCTGGGGATAGCAGCTGCTAACTTAGCAGCTTCGTCTGCTCGGCTGTTACCAAGTGATACTGGGTCTTGGCTATATGTGTGTGCTTTACACTTGATAACAGCCACTCTGTCGGGTTCCTGTATCGCTGTTAGAAGCCTTTTTATGTGAGCTGCATGCGCTACCGGTGTACCAGCTGCCGTCATGAAATTTCTGAGGCGCCATAGGGCTCCGAAATCATGGACTACCCCGAATGCGTATCTAGAATCGGTGTAGATATTGGCTGATTTGCCCTTAGCCAATTCACATGCTCTGGTTAGGGCGACCAGTTCAGCAACCTGGGCTGAGTGAGGTGGGCCTAGCGGTTCCGCTTCTATGGTGCCTTGGTCATCTACGACTGCGTATCCAGTACACAAGTCTCCCGAGTCTGACTGTCTATGACAACTACCGTCCGTGTAGAACGTAAGTTCTACATCTTCCAGTGGGTTGTCACTGATGTCAGGCCTTGCGGTAAAATTTTGGGTCAAATATTCCATACAATCATGTGTGTCTTCCTTTGTGTTAAATTCTCCTTCCCCACCACTCTCATCCTCCACCCTTTGTGCCTGTCCAGGCACACCTGGGAGATATGTTGCAGGATTTAATGCACTGCATCTCCTTATGGTGATGTTTACGGGGGCCATTAGTGCCAATTCCCATCTTGTAAACCGCGCTGATGAGACGTGTCTGGTTTGGGCAGAATTTAACAAGGCTGACACTGCATGTGGTGTATGAATTGTGAGGTTGTGACCTAGCACGACGTCTTCGCTTTTCGTTACTAGCAATGCTATCGCAGCAACGCTTCGCAAGCATGTGGGGAGGGATCGCGCTACCGTGTCTAGCTGAGCGCTGTAATAGGCTACTGGCCTGCTGGCATCACCGTGCTTTTGGGTTAGTACGCCTGCCGCGCAACCAGCACTTTCTGTTCCGTATAGTTCAAAGGGTTTCCCATAGTCTGGCATACCTAATGCTGGTGCCTGCGTTAGGCACTGTTTAAGTCTCTCAAATGCTGTCTCAGACTCGTCTGTATGCGAAATCCGATCAGGTTTGTTTGAGGAGACCATCTCCTGCAAGGGTAACGCTAGAATGGAAAACCCTGGGATCCAGTTACGGCAATACCCACACATTCCTAAAAATGTTCTGATCTGTTGCTGGGTTTGTGGCAGAGTCATGTCTCTAATTGCTTGAATTCTATCAGCGGTCAGGTGTCTCAGTCCTTGTGTTAGACAGTGTCCCAAATATTTTACCCTAGTTTGGCATAATTGCAACTTGTCTTTGGAAACCTTGTGTCCTGTGTCTGAAAGATGAAACAGGAGCTGTTTCGTATCCTTCAGGGATGCTTCCAATGAATCAGAACACAGTAGTAGATCATCCACGTACTGTATTAATACTGATCCACTCACTGGTTGGAAAGACTGTAAACAATCATGCAAAGCCTGGGAAAATATACTTGGGCTATCTATGAATCCTTGTGGTAATCGAGTCCACGTGTATTGGACTCCTCTGTATGTAAATGCAAACAAATATTGACTGTCAGGGTGCAGAGGTACCGAAAAGAAAGCGGAGCAGAGGTCAATAACAGTGAAAAATTTCGCAGTGGGAGGGATTTGCATTAGGATGACAGCTGGATTTGGCACTACGGGGAACTGACTCTCAACTATTTTGTTAATCCCCCTTAGATCCTGCACTAGCCGGTAACCCCTCCCCCCACTCTTTTTAACAGGGAAGATGGGACTATTGGCAGTGCTGGACGTTCTTACCAGAATGCCCTGTTGTAGCAAGCGCTCTATTACGGGATACACTCCTGACTCCACCTCTGGCTTCAGAGGGTACTGTGGGATTTTTGGAGCTATCCTACCATCTTTTACTTGTACAACTACCGGAGCTACGTTTGCCATTAATCCAGTGTCCTGTCCATCTTTTGTCCAAAGTGACTCTGGTATCTGAGATGTCATTTCTTCTACTTGGGAGGGAGTCCTATTTGTCATAATGGTATGTGACATTAATTTTGACGGGGAGTCTAACATGTCTCGCACTTCCTGAGCGTGATTCTCAGGTATGTCCAAGAATACACCTTCAGGAGTACAATAAATGACGCACCCCATTTTACACAGTAAGTCTCTTCCCAGGAGATTAGTCGGTGCCGATGCAGCCAGCAAAAAGGAATGCTTGGTATGTAAAGGCCCTACTGTAATCTCGGCTGGTTTGCTAACAGGGTAGTGCTGGACTACTCCCGTTACCCCTATGGCTGGAATTGTCTTACCAGTGGTTCTCATGCCCACTGTCGAATTTATCACTGATTTGGCCGCCCCTGTATCTACAAGAAAGTTTAATGATTTACCAGCTACATTGATTGCAATTTCTGGTTCACTTCCAAGGCTTGCAATCAATTTTACTGGCTGCAGATTACAGGTATGGCCACACCCCTATTGGGTATGGTGACCTCCCTGAATCCCGCTGGCAGCAACTACTTGTGATGGAGTTAATTGGGAGCTACCAGAGGCTTGCCAGTCTCTGTTCGGGGGATATCTTTTTGTTTCCCCTGCATGTGGCTCATAACTCCGTTTCTGCGGACCCTGATCCCAATGTCGTGTATCGTGTCGTTGTCTAGGGGGTTGATAAGATTTTTGTATATTTCTCGATCTACAGTCTCGTGCAAAGTGTCCCTGTTTGTGACAAGAATAACATGTTACCACATTTGACTTACCCACAGGGTTTGGTGATATTAACACAGGCTGTTTTGTGGTCAAGGCCTGTATACTTACTGCCATTAACTTATCACCTTGTTGTTCCCTGTGTCTGGTGATATTCCGGTCGTGATCAATAGCAGCCTCTCTCAAAGTAGCCACAGACAGACCTCGCCAACATGGTTGTGTGGTCTGTACCCTAGTCTTTAATGATTCTTTTAAACCATCCATCAGTACCGATACTGCTACTTCTCGATGGTTTATGTTTGTTTTAATGTCCTCTATGCCTGTGTATTTTGCCATTTCTAATAATGCCCTGTGAAAATATTCTGCAGCAGTTTCTGACTCTTTCTGTCTAATGGAGAAAATCTTGTTCCATTTAACTACCGCTGGGAAATACTCTTTTAACTGTAAGCTTATTCTTTTTACATTGTCTTTGTTGTACACATCTGTAAGAGGTACATCCTGATCTAATCCACAGTCAGCTAAAAATTGAGTTGCATCAACATTGGAGGGTAAACATGCTCTCAGCAATATCTGCCAGTCTTTGTTGTTGGGCTCTACCGTGTTACCTAGGTCTCTGATGTATTTTTGGCTGGCAACTAAGTCTTTTCTAGGGTCAGGGAATTCAGACACTATGGTCCTTAATTCCATTCGGGAAAATGGGCTATACATGGCAATGTTCCTAACAGGAGTGACTCCTGAAGTGTCTGTTTTCCCATTTGTAACTACTATTACCTTAACAGGATTAACTCTAACAACCTCATTCTGTGTAGATTCTACTGGCTGTGGTGAAATAGTTTCAGCATAGTGTATGGTGCCGTACTTACCCGTTGATACGACCTCACCTATCCCTCCGCTAGGGGCCTTTGTTACTAATCTCGGGGGTGGAGCTGTGCCTACTGTGGTCTCTGCTATGGTGGCTGCTAGAGAGAGCGCTGAAATTGTTGCCGATTCGTCCTCTTGATCACACTCCTGAGGAAAGTTCAAAACAGGGTACAACTTGCACGGGTTAATACTTGCATTGGTTAATTGGTTAACATTATCTTTAACATTTACACAGTTGCTAAGTGTTTGTGTGTTACACCTTAGTGCGTCATTCTCCGCAACCAATTTCTCTCCTGATATGTATGGTGGCGGTGGGGCCGTGGCTATCAGTTTTCTGATCGAGCCAAATCCCGCCGCCTGAGCCAATCCTCTGTGTATGTCACCCTCCTGTTGCCACAACTGCAAATAATCATAATGCTTGATTCGTCTCTTTGCTGATTTAATGAGACATATCCTTCTCCTTAAATTCGTTAACACTTCTGTGCTGAAGCTACCTACTCTTGGGAATTTCTCCCCGTCATGTATTGTCATTCTCTCCCATTCATCACATAAAGCTTCTGTGTGACTTCCGTACTTTTCACACATTACGTACCTTGCCGACCCGACTGGTCGGTTTATGGAATCAACCCGAACCGAGGTTGATCGCCCCCTTCCTGAACAACTGGCCCCCATAATTTGCAGGTGTTACGGACCCTTACAAAAAACCAAGATATTCACGATAGGTTGACGGTAAGGTTTACCGAGCACCTTACTCACTCTGCCCACGCCGACCAATACGACCTGATCACACCGATATGGTGCTGGCGTACTCGACCCAGGGCACCTATTTAACCTTTGTTTACTGGAACATGCGAAGGATATCCGCAGAACACTTACTCTTTCCAGTAAAGGTGAGATTGTTGGACAATTCCTGAGTGACCAGCGAACTTCCCTTTGTAAAAATAAAAAACTACACAAATCACGTCAGAATGTACAAATAGCGTTTATGACCTTCGTACACAAATAGTACCGGTCAGGTTTACTAATGCACACAATTACGTGCGGTACAATCGTTCAGCACATAAGCAACTAATCTTATGTACGGAGCGACCAGTGGAATCGAAAATTGCGGCTGCGAATTCCTTCAGCAAGAGCTTGTATGGCCTATATGGGTGTTGCACCAACCCTTTTAGGTGTTGTGCCTGTGGACTGTATAGCGGACTTCCTTGTCTGCTGTACCTGAACCTGCTGGTCTGCTATGACCTCCTGGTCTGCTACAGTATGACCTCCTGGTCTGCTATACTCTAATGCTCAAATTTTATGTTTAACCAAGGATGCCTCCCTAGCCACCGTGCATGTCACTTACACGTATGTACCTCACGAGAACTCGATGATTTCTTTTGGTTCAACCTCAAAATTGTATGTAAGAACACTCACTCATCACATGTACACTTTTGTTTCTATTTCTATTTCTGCGCAGAAATTTCTCTTTAGACCAGATGTGTTACAAATTAGGAGAAGGATCTATTAATTTAAATTTCGAATGTTAAAATGAATTTTCGCTATTTATCGCCTGTTGCGCTATTTATCGCGTGTTGTTTGAGTTACGTGGGCGTACCCAAACGCTCCGTTGCGTAATTTACGCTGCGTGCGTCGGCCTTTGCGTACGCGAGTCTCTCCCTTTGTTAGAGACACGTGTACACCAGTCTTTGTCTACCGTAACACAACTAACACGTTTTATCAATGTAGATGATCCTTGACCATCTACCAAGCACCACACCAATCTCTCTTTATACCTTTAGGTAGAGTTGTGTGTATTTCTATACCTTAACTGTATTACCTTTACTTTTACACTTTAACTATGAAATAGCGACAAATCTCTCTTAGTACGTTTATCAATTATACAATGGCAAACAGGAGAGTGATATATGAAAATACACGAATGAAAAGAAATGCAGATATGCGTGCGTGTGTACGCAAGACAGAAATAAACAGTTTTAAAAGGACACTATCGTTTTGTTCTTACCTCCGGTCCCGGATTCCTTCAGCACCCTTTACTAAGCGAAGCAGACGCTTATCCAAACAGCACTACGAGGAATATGATCTCCCGCCCTTTGCTGCTGGATAATGTCTGCTGAAATTACCTAGTGCAGATATGTGAAGGACGGGCGAGCCGCCAATTGATAAAGCTGAATATTTATCGTATATAAAACCCTTTGTGAGGTCTAAGAACACTGTACGCTATTTACGTATGAAGTACCGTAAGGGTACGCTCGTTGCGTAACAATCGCTTAGCCGTAGTCGAGACGCTCAAGCGTCACGTTCGCTCACGGCCAAGAGATCACAGGCAGGCACGCTATTGGCTGCTGACTAACGTAATGATTCGCTATAGCGTAGCGGACGCTCGGGACCACGAGGAGATCACCAGCGGCGCTGACGCTCACAATGTTAAACCTTTAAATCTAAACCATAAACAATGTAATATGCTGTAAAACCTTAGTGTAGAGATAGGGTGTAGATGCAACACAGTGTAACCTTATTAACTCAAAAGCTGTTTGAGCGTCACCGATGCTCTGAGAATACTTAACACTATAAGAAATACACAGATACCTGGGCTTAGGGTCCAACGCCTAATATATATATTATGAATGATATACTTGCAAAAGAATTAATACAAATACAAATCATACACTACAATATAACATAGACTACCTAACCAGATAACTACACAGGAAATACAATACAATTACGTTTTAAGGGTAAATAAGAGAGAAAGAGGAGAAGAGAGAGAGAGAGAGAGAAATTGGCCCACAATAACAAGAAGATCAATATAGTTGCGGAGAAAAACTTACGCACAAAGGAAACGATCGCATGCGCCTCTGGACATCCAGCTCCCGATTTTCAGCAATGATAACCGTTGAAGAGTGAGAGCTGGATGTGATCGGCTTGTCTATTTATGCCCCACACACAGTACAATTCAATGGTCCCTACAATCTCATTGTTCATTGGACACAGGAATTCCTCCTCGCATCATAACAAAAGGTCATAGGTTGATTCATACAGGTGGGCCGTGACTATTTCCAACAGCTCAGGTGGGAGGGAAACTGGGTTTCCCGCCGCATGGATAAGTAAGAGCAAATACAGTAAATGTTCATAAACTTCTTATGTCCATAACTATTCGCACGAGTGATTAATCCGCTTCAAACCAACACTGGAATATTGCTAATTAAATACTCTTCCGATGGGTACTAAACACCACTGTATTACTCCTGTCTGACCCTTCGTATCAAACAAAGAGGGATTTCTCTGTTCACGAACATTCTATATTAACCAAACTTTCAGAATCTATCAAAGGGACCATGATCTACAAAATACATTATATAGTGAAAATATGTAACGATTGAGTCGCACGCTACGATCACATAAACTCTACCGTAAATACGCATACCGTGCGCCTGCGGGTGCCCGCGACTGTGAGTATGCGCACGTACGGGAGAGCGTACGCATGCGCAGCACGGACCTGTGTGAGGTGCAAATATGGTAGCGTGCATAGAGATATTTTTCTGACTTTGACATAGGGTTGGCACTGCAGTCCCACTGCACTAATGGCGGATACCGGACGCACGTCTAACACTAACATAGCTGTCAAGGCATTAATTATCCGCTTTGCAACAGGATGACTGCTGTGATATTTCATCTTTCTCGCAAAGGACTGTTGGACAGTCATTTGCTTAGTTGAAGTAGTACAAGTGGTCTTCCGACTTCCCCTCTGGGATGACAATCGACTCCCAGCAGCAACAACAGCAGCGCCAGCAGCAGTAGGAGGAAGTGGTTCTTGATCTTTCCCTATTTTATCCTCCAAATTTTTGTTCTCCATTATTTTTCTGGAGTTATATAACAAAATGCAGCAAAGGAGAGCGTACCTCTACACCACACAGGGCAAACTCTGTGAAAATGATTTGGATTCAATATTAACAACCCCTTTATTTGGAGTAGATAATATACAGCACAGGACAGTACCACTGGACTGGACCTATACGGCAGTACCACTGGACATATACGGCATTATCACTGGAATTATATGCCAGTACCACTGGACATATACGGCAGTATCACTGGATTTATACGGCAGTATAACTGGACTTATACAGCAGTATCACTGGATTTATACGGCGGTATCACTGGACTTATAGAGCAGTATCACTGGACTGGATTTATACGCCAGTGCCACTGGATTTATACGGCAGTACCACTGGACATATACGTCAGTATCACTGGAATTATATGGCAGTACCACTGGACATATACGGCAGTATCACTGGATTTATACGGCAGTATAACTGGACTTATACAGCAGTATCACTGGATTGGATTTATATGCCAGTACCACTGGATTTATACGGCAGTACCACTGGACATATACGGCAGTATCACTAGAATTATATGGCAGTACCACTGGACATATACGGCAGTATCACTGGAATTATACAGCAGTATCACTGGACTTATATGGCAGTATCCTTGGACTGGATTTATACGCCAGTACCACTGGATTTAGTCGGCAGTACCACTGGACATATACGTCAGTATCACTGGACTAGATTTATACGGCAGTATCACTGGACTTATACGGCAGTATCACTGGACTAGATTTATACGCCAGTACCACTGTATTTATATGGCAGTACCTCTGGACATATACGGCAGTATCACTGGACATATATGGCAATACCACTGGACTGGATTTATATGGCAGTATCACTGGACATATACAGCAGTATCACTGAAAATATACGGCAGTACCACTGGACTTATACGGCAGTACCACTGGACTTATACGGCAGCACAGGGACACCACCAGTGGACTGATGCAGCACAACACAGCACCACTGGACTGGACTTATACAGCAGCACTGTACATATGGCAGCAGAGGACATCACCACTGTGAATGGACTGATGCAGCACAAGACACCACCACTGGACTGATGCAGCACAACACAGCACCACTGGACTGGACTTATACAGCAGTACTGGCCATATGGCAGCAGAGGACACCACCACTGTGACTGGACTGATGCAGCACAAGACACTACCACTGTACTGATGCAGGACAACACAGCACCACTGCACTGAAGTTATACAGCTACACTGGACATATGGCAGCAGAGGACACCACCACTGTGACTGGACTGATGCAGCATAAGACACTACACTGGACTGAGCAGCACAAGACAGCACTGGAATCGCCACCCCACTTTCCCTCCCGCACAGACACTGAGGACGAAGACACGTCCTCCCACTACACTCTCCAATTCCGGAGTGAAAATGGCCGCGACGCGGGGCTCCTTATATGGAATCCAGAACCCACGAGAATCCGACAGCGGGATGATGACGTTTTGCCTCGTTCTGGTTTCCGAGTCAGGCGGGAAAACCCGAGCCGGGCTCAGATCTGGGTTCGGGTAGTGAAGTCCGGTAGGGTTCGGTTCTCAGGGAACCGAACCCGCTCATCGCTAATAATAACTATAATTCAGGCCCAGCGTCCGACAGCCGGCCGGCTCAGGCATGCGCAGTAGAACTGTAAGCCCGGTAAATATGTATGGAACACGGAAGAGAGCAATTCTGAACTATTGCACCACATGAAGCACTGTACCAAGCCATGGAAGTACCAAAGTTACCCCAAGTCTGCAAAATAGGCTGTATTATAAATCTGTTGAGAGTAAGAGATGCCATTTAAAACACTGACTACATTATTAGGAACAAAATAATAAAATAAATAACAGTCAGTGCCAGACACAGCATCTTCACAAGAATTGCAATATTTAAATCAATGTCGTACAGGAACAAGAGAGAAAAAAGCAGCTAATACTCCCTTTCACACATAAGCCAAAACTCTGGGGGGGGTTTTGCCATGCACTTGCATTGGCCCAGGTCATACTTGCCTACCTGACCCTCTCCATGAGGGAGAAAATGCTCTGTTCCTGGACTTTCCTGGTAATGTATGATTGCCATCACCTGTGGTGAGCTAGTTAATTCATAAGAAGGTGATGGCAATCATACATTACCAGGAAAGTCCAGGAACAGAGCATTTTCTCCCTCATGGAGAGGGTCAGGTAGGCAAGTATGGCCCAGGTCCTGCTTCTGTCTGAAAGGTCTGACCCGGGTTCTGAGATCTCGCAACTGACCAGGGTTATTCCCAGGGCTTGCAACCTGGGTCAGTGCCCGACTTGTGTGTGCAGGGTATGTCCCGGGTCCTGATGACCCAGGTCATGCCTAAAAGAAATTCATTTGTGAGGGATAGTAGAGCTTGGAGATGACATCATCTCCAAGTGGCCACTGTAAGCCGGAAAACCCGCGTCTGGTGTGAAGGGTGATGACTCGGAAATAACCCTGGTCGTCACCTATGTGTGAACAGGTCAAGCACAGAAAACCCCGGCATCAACCCGTGCTCAGTGTTCTGAGTCCATGCCAGGTTAAAGCTTGGGTTTTAAGTCTGAAAGGGGTATAAATTGTGTGGACACTTTTTGTGTTTTTGTGTTTTGGTTTTGTATCTGGATCTCCATTTGTGTTTTGGATCTGGATTGGTTTTGCCAAACCCACCCTTTCGCGTTTTGGTCTTGAATCTGGATGTTTTTTTTAAAAACAAACATTAAAAACAGCTAAAATCACAGAATTTGGAGGTAATTTTTAGCCTACGGTATTATTAACCTCAATAACATTAATTTACACTCGTTTCCAGTCTATTCTGAACACCTCACACCTCACAATATTGTTTTTAGGCCAAAAGGTTGCACCAAGGACGCTGGATGACTAAGCTAAGCGACCCAAGTGGGTGGCACAAACACGTGGCCCATCTAGGAGTGGCACTGCAGTGGCACACTGGATGGCAGTTTTAAAAACTATACCCCAAAGAGCACATATTGCAAAGAAAAAAAAGAGGTGCAAGATGGAATTGTCCTTTGGCCCTCCCACCGACCCTTATGCTGTTTAAACAGAACATGCACACTTTAACAAACCAATCATTTCAGCGGCAGGGTCTGCCACACAACTGTAGCTGAAATGACAGGTTTGTTTGGGCCCCCATCAAAAGAGAAGCAATTAATCTCTCCTTGCACAAACTGGCTCTACAGAGGCAAGATGTCGTCCTCATCCTCCAATTCCTCACCCCTTTCAGTGTGTACATCCTCATCCTCACAGAGTATTAATTCGTCCCCACTGGAATCCTCCATCACAGGTCCATGTGTACTTTCTGGAGGCAATTGCTAGTATAGGTCTTCCTGGAGGAATTTATAATTCATTTTGATGAACATCATCTTCTCCACATTTTGTGGAAGTAACCTCCTACGCCGATCACTGACAAGGTTACCAGCTGCACTAAACACTCTTACGGAGTACACACTGGATGGGGGACAACTTAGGTAAAATAAAGCCAGTTTGTGCAAGTGCTTCCAAATTGCGTCTCTTTCCTACCAGTATACATACCTACTTGGATGCTGTCACCGATATAATCCTCCACCATTCCTTTAACGGTGACAGCATCATAAGCAGTGACAGTAGACATGTCAGTAGTGGTTGGCTGCTCCTTCAGTCCAGACCAGATGTCAACGCTTGCTCCTAACTGCCCTGCATCACCGCCAGTTGGTAGGTGGGGAAATTTTATTCTTTTCCTCGCAGCCCTAGTTGCGTAGAAAATTAAAGAGGAGCAGTTGACAGGTCACGTTCCGCTTGAGCTACCAATTTTCTTACCAGCAGGTCTTTGCACCTCTGCAGAATTGTGTCCGCCAGAAAGAGAGATACAACATTGGCCCTCATTCCGAGTTGTTCGCTCGCAAGCTGCTTTTAGCAGATTTACTCACGCTAAGCCGCCGCCTACTGGGAGTGAATCTTAGCTTCTTAAAATTGCGAACGACGTATTCGCAATATTGCGATTACACCTCTCTTAGCAGTTTCTGAGTAGCTCCAGACTTACTCGGCATCTGCGATCAGTTCAGTGCTTGTCGTTCCTGGTTTGACGTCACAAACACACCCAGCGTTCGCCCAGACACTCCTCCGTTTCTCCAGCCACTCCCGCGTTTTTCCCAGAAACGGTAGCGTTTTTCCGCACACACCCATAAAACGGCCAGTTTCCGCCCAGTAACACCCACTTCCTGTCAATCACACTACGATCACCAGAACGATGAAAAAGCCGTGAGTAAAATTCCTAACTGCATAGCAAATTTACTTGGCGCAGTCGCACTGCGGACATTGCGCATGCGCACTAAGCGGAAAATCGCTGCGATGCGAAAAAAAATACAGAGCGAACAACTCGGAATGACCCCCATAGGCTTTAAACCTAGGATCGAGCACGGTGGCCAAATTTTAGTGCTTTGATTTCAACAGATTGACCACCCTTGAATCCTGGTAAAGCGAATGAAGGGCTCCATCCCCAAGTCCCACATACTTTGCGGAATCGCTCCATCTTAGCTCCTGCTTCAATTTCTCCAGCTGCTTCTGCAAAAGCCTGATGAGGGGTATGACCTGACTCAAGCTGGCAGTGTCGGAACTGACTTCACGTGTGGCAAGTTCGAAGGGTTGGAGAAATCATTCTCCACTGCGCTTGAGTCAGGTGCAGTCCCCCTCCTTTGCCTATGGATGTATAGGCTTAAATGGCCTTTTGCTGCTCCTCCATCCTCTGAAGCATATAGAGTGTTGAATTACACCTTGTTACCACCTCTTGCTTCAAGTGATGGCAGGGCAGGTTCAGGCGTGTTTGATGGCGCTCCAGTCTTCGGCACGCGGTGGCTGAATGCCGAAAGTGGCCTGCAATTTTTTGGGCCACCGACAGCATCTCCTGCACGCCCCTGTCATTTTAAAAAAAATTCTGCACCACCAAATTAATTGTATGTGCAAAGCATGGGACATACTGGAATTTGCCCAGATGTAATGCACGCACAATATCGGTGGCATTGTCCGATATCACAAATCCCCAGGAGAGTCTAATTGGGGTAAGCCAATGTGCGATGATGTCCCTCAGTTTCCGTAAGAGGTTGTCAATGGGGTACCTCTTACGGAAAACGGTGATACATAGCGTAGCCTGCCTAGAAACAAGTTGGCATTTGTGAGATGCTGCTACTGGTGCCGCTGCTGCTGTTGTTGGCAATACATCTACCCAGTGGGCTGTCACAGTCATATAGTCCTTAGTCTGCCCTGTTCCACTTGTCCACATGTTCGTGGTTAAGTGGACAGTGAACTGCATTTTGTAGGACACTGAGGACACTTTTTCTGACGTCTCTGTACATTCTCTGTATCGCCTGCCTAGAGAAGTGGAACCTAGATGGGATTTGATACTGGGGACACAGTACCTCAAACAATTCTCTAAGTCCCACTAAACTAATGGCGGATACTGGACGCACGTCTAACACCAACATAGCTGTCAAGGCCTCAGTTATCCGCTTTGCAAAAGGATGACTGCTGTCATATTTCATCTTCCTCACAAAGGACTGTTGGACAGTCAATTGCTTACTGGAAATAGTACAAGTGGGCTTCCGACTTCCCCTCTGGGATGACGATTGATTCCCAGCAGCAACAATAGCAGAGGCAGCAACAGCAGGCGTACCACTCAAGGATCCTCTGGAGGAATCCCGGTTAGGAGAGGACTCCTCAGTCTTGCCAGTGGCATGGCCTGCAGGACTACTGACGTTCCTGACTGAGGAGGAAGTTGACGTTGAGGGAGTTGGTGGTGTGGCTTGCAGGAGCTTGGGTACAGGAGGAAGAAGGGATTTAGGTGTCAGTGGACTGCTAATGCTGTTACCCAAAGTTTCACAACTTGACACTGACTTCTGATGAATGCGCTGCAGGTGACAGGGAGGATGTTCCACGGTGGTTAACATCCTTACCCCTACTTATTACAGATTGACAGAGGCAACACACAGCTTGACACCTGTTGTCTGGATTTGTGGAGAAATAATTCCACACCGAAGAAGTGGCTTTTTTGGTATTTTACCCAGGCATCACAATGGGCGTCTTCATCCCATGGACATCAAGCGTCTCCCCGGTGCCGCATTTAAACAAACCACATCACCATCAGAATCCTCATCGTCAGCTTCCTCCTCAGCGCTTGCAGCACCCATATCCTCATCCTGGTGTACTTCAACAGTGACATCTTCAATTTGAATATCAGAAACTGGACTGTGGGTGCTCCTTCCAGCACTTGCAGGGGGCGTGCAAATGGTGGAAGAAGCCACCTCTTCCCGTCCAGTGTTGGGAAGGTCAGGCATCGCAACCGCCGACACACTTGGACTCTCCTTGGGGATTTGTGATACCATCTTAGTACGCTTAGTTCTTTGCTGTGCTTTTTCCAGCTTAACTCTTCTCATTTTTCTAGCGGGAGGATGAGGGCTTCCATCATCATGTGAAGCTGAATCACAGGGCCTCAGCCGTTCCTTGCCACTCCGTGTCGTAAATGGCATATTGGCAAGTTTACGTTTCTCCTCAGACCATTTAAATGTCTTTTTTTGGGTCTTTTTACTGAACTTTGGCTTTTTGGATTTTACATGCCCTCTACTATCACATTGGGCATCGGCCTTGGCAGACGACGTTGATGGGATTTCATTGTCTCTGTCATGACTAGTGGCAGCAGCTTCAGCACTAGGTGGAAGTGGTTCTTTATCTTTCCCTATTTTATCCTCCAAATATTTGTTCTCCATTATTTTTCTGGAGTTATATAACAAAATATGCCGCACAGGAGAGCGTACCCCTACACCTCACAGGACAAACCCTGTAAAAATTATTTGGATGAAATATTAATAACCCCTTTATTTGGAGTAAAAAATATACAGCACAGGACAGCACCACTGAACTTATATGGCAGCACCACTGGACTGATGCAGGACAACACAGCACCACTGCAATGGACTGGATTTATACAGCAGCACTGGGCATATGGCAGCAGAGGACACCACTGTGAATGGTCACTTGACTGACTGACTGATGCACAGGACACTACCACTGGTCTGATGCAGGACAACACAGCAACACTTTAAGGGACTTATTAATATATATTATACAGCAGCACTGGGCATATGACAGCAGAGGATACCACTGTGAATGGTCACTGGACTGACTGACTGATGCACAGGACACTACCACTGGTCTGATGCAGGACAACACAGCAACATTTTAAGGGACTTATTAATATACTAGGTGATTAATCGCGCCCTACGGGTGCTCTTCACACCGTCGTAAGGGGCTACGCCCCCTTAACCCTTGCACACCCTTGTGGCGTGCAATATTTTTATTATATGGAGTATTACAACCAATCATAATTGTGCGAGTGGTTAAATATTGCACGGACAAAGGGCGTGCATTGGTTAAGGGGTGGAAGCCCCTTGCAACGGCGTGAACAGCGCACGCAGGGCCTGGTGAATCACCTAGTAGGTGCTTTAGTTGGGGGAGTAGGGGGTGCGGGGAAGAGGTGGATGGGATGCTGGGGTGCCACGGGAGGGGCGGTTGCGGTGGTGCCGCAGGTAGGGGAGGGTGCATGGGTGCCGCGGGTGGTGGTCCGGAGCCGCTGCGGGTGGGGGAGGAGCAGTTGCGGGGTTGCCCTAGGTGGGGGAGGGGTGGATGCGGTGGTGTTGCGGGAGGTACGGGTGTGGGGTCGCTGTGGGTGGGGGAGGGGGTCCGGAGCTATCGCGGGCGCTGGAGGGGGTGTGTGGGGGTGCCGCGGATGGGGCCCGGCAGTACTGTGAGTGGGGGAAGGGCAGGTAATGCTTATCCTGCTTCTCCTCCTGTCAGCAGCTAAGCTGCTGTCCTCCCTTTGGCAGTGGCTCTCCCGGAGACTCGCACAGCAGCCAGTCACTATTGTTTGCGCCGGTGTCCCAACGCGCCGCATTACAGGGAAGAAGATGTACGCAATAAACTACAGCTCTAAGCAGCCCTAAGGGGTGTAATGCTTCGGTGCTAAGGGCTGCTGACAGCTGTAGTTTATGTAGTGCATCTACTTCCCTGTAATGCGGCGCATTGGGACACTGGTGCTAACAATAGTGACTGGCTGGCAGAACTGTGTGACTGGCTGAATCAATGTAAAAGGTGAGAGTGCTGTGCAGTGTTAGTGTCAGTGACACTACACACAGGCCGGCGCTAGCTGCTCAGCAAAGGGATGCAGTGCAGGGAGGCACCAGGAAGGAGAGGCGTTCTCCCTGCTCTGCATCCCTGTGCTGAGCTGCTGCTGCTATCCCTGCTGCTGCCGGCTGCTGTCACACATGCAGCGGTGTCGGCAGCACAAAGCCTCTTCTCCCCCCTCCCCTCCCCTGTGTGACATTCAGTGGCCGGGAGGGAGCCAAACTGGGCAGAGCTAGATGGGAGTAAGGGGCGGAGCTACACGGGACCATGCTGCAGCAGGAGGATGAGCTGCTACTGCTTCGGGCAGCCAGACTTCATTAGATAAGTGTCTGGAAAGAGAGTGAGTGTGTGTTGTATATACAGTGTCTGTGTATACTGTATATATGTGTGACTGTGTATGTGTGTAATGTATGTACAGTATGTATGTGTGTGTGTTTGTATATATGTGTCTGTTGTGTGTGTGTGTGTGTGTGTGTGTGTGTGTGTGTGTGTGTGTATGTGTGACTGCTGCATAATGTGTGTAAGTGTTGCTGGTACAGGGGGCGTTACGTGTGTAAGCGACACTAGTACAGAGGGTGTTAAGTGTGTAAGGAGCACTGGTACAGGGGGCGTTATGTGTGTAAGCGACACTGGTACAGGGGGCGTTACGTGCGTAAGCGACACTGCTACAGGGGGCGTTACATGTGTAAGCGGCACTGGTACAGAGGGCGTTATGTGTGTAAACGGTACTGGGAGACGGGGCATTACATGTGTAAGCATCACTGGTACAGGGGGCGTTACGTGTGTAAGCGTCACTGGTACAGGGGGGCGTTATGTGTGTAAGCATCACTGGTACAGGGGGCGTTACGTGTGTAAGCGTCACTGGTACATGGGGCTTTATGTGTGTAAGTGGCACTGGTACAGAGGGCGTTACGTGTGTAAGCGTCACTGCTACAGGGGGCATTACATGTGTAATTGTCACTGCTACAGGGGGTGTTACTTGTGTAAGCGTCACTGGTACAGGGGGTTCATGACGTGTAAGCATCACTGGTTCAGGGGGCGTTACATGTGTAAGCATCTCTGGTACAGGGGGCATTACATGTGTAAGTGTCTCTACTACAGGGGTCATTATGTGCGCTGTGCGTTTGTAAAGTATGCGAGGGTGTAAATTTATAGTTTGGAGGGGGCGCCGAACACCCAGGGCCGTTTCTTGGGGCAGGCGAGCAGTGCAACCGCACTGGGCGCCCGCCGCGGCACTAACTGTGACTCCCTGCTTCCCCCTCCTATTTCTCCCCGAGTAACCCGCTCGGGGGGCGGAGTTTCACGGAATGACGCGGTTGCGTCGTTACGTCACGACGCAACCCCATCACTCCGTGAAACTCCCCCCCCCCCCCCCCCGAGCGGAGTACAGAGGGGGATCCAAGTTAGGAAGAGGGAAAGACCGGCGCGAGGAGCGACTGGTGAGGCGGCCCGAAGAGCGGTAATCGCCTCTGTAAGTATTCTCTCTCTCTCTCTCTCTATGTGTAAAATGGGGACACCTGCCGTAATGTGTGAAACGGGGACTCTTGCCTGCCGTAGTGTGGGGATTTAATGTATCAAGGGCATTGCGGTGTGTGGCATAATATGGTGCAGGGGGCATTACTGTGTGGGGCTTAATATGGTAGAATTTTTTTATTCCTGTGGTGGTCGTGATCTGTTGGAGCAGGGTCAAAAACTGGATTGTGAGTTAGTCTTTTCAGACGAGGCCATGCCCATTTAGATGAGGCCACACCCATTTAGATTAGACCACGCCCCTTTCCGGGTGCGCGCACAAGTTGCTTTTTTTATCTAGGTGTGTGTGTGTGTGTGGGGGGGCACATTTTTATATGTCATGGGGGGGCGCATTTTTAAATCTCGCACTGGGAGCCACATTGGCTAGAAACAGCCTTGCGAACACCCTAGCACCGGGCCAGACTGCACACCCACTGCACTGCATAGCACTGTCACCTTTTACATTGATTCAGCATCCAGACATTACCCTCCGCGATATCACCCTCTCTATCCGTTACATTAACCATCTCGGGGCTTCCAGGCCGGCAGGCCAGGTGCTGTGTTGCGGAGTCAGGGCCTCTGGGGATCTGGGTGCGGCTGTGGTGGGGAGGCATTTCTGTGACATCACACGCAGAGCAGGCTCCCGGGCTCAGAGAGTATGCGGCGCAGGGAGGACTATGAAAGTCTTCCGGTGCGCCGCTTTCATACACATCTATGCCAGTGGCCGCAGCAGCTTTTGTTCCACCTGCGGCACGGCTAGGGAGTGGGGATTGTCGATGCCGGAGGGGGCAGGTGAACTGGCAGCAGGACATTTGTGGTCATTCCGAGTTGATCGCTCCCTAGCAGTTTTTAGCAGCCGTGCAAACTCTATGCCGCCGGCCACTGGGAGTGTATTTTAGCTAAGCAGAAGTGGGAACGAAGGGATCGGAGAGCGGGTACAAAAATTTTTTGTGCAGTTTCAGAGTAGCTTCAGACCTACTCAGCGCTTGCGATCACTTCAGATCATTCAGTTCCTGATTTGACGTCATGAACATGCCCTGCGTTCGCCCAGCCACGCCTGGGTTTTTTTTCAAACACTCCCTGAAAACGGTCAGTTGACACCCAGAAATGCCCACTTCCTGTCAATCACTCTGCGGCTGCCTATGCGACTGAAAAGCATCATCGCTAGACCCTGTGTAAAACTACATCGTTCGTTGTAATCGTAAGCCGCACATATGCATTGCGCTGCATACGCCTGTGCAGAAGTGCAGAGTTTTTGCCTGATCGCTGCACAGCGAACGAATGCAGCTAGCGATCAACTCGGAATGACCCCCATAGGACGCTGCAGTAAAAGGATTGTTTTTTACCCTATATGCAGCACAGAGACTTGCTGCAAATGCAGTGGCATACCCTCCAGCTGCACCTTTTTGGCAGGTACAGTCCCTTTTTTTTATGGTCTGTACCGTTTTTTGACTCTCCAAGCTTCCACTGAAAGTATAGAAAAGGGGGCGTGGCCACGTGGCTGTACCCGTGGCCACGCCCCCTTTTCGAATGTGTATTAATATTTATGTATAAATTGTTGGAGGGTATGTTGCTGCAGATGCAGTGGGACTATTTTGGGGTGTGCAGCTCCATCAGTCCCACGGGTGCTCTTCACACCGTCGTAAGGGGCTACGCCCCCTTAACCCTTGCACACCCTTGTGGCGTGCAATATTTTTATTATATGGAGTATTACAACCAATCATAATTGCGTGAGTGGTTAAATATTGCACGGACAAAGGGCGTGCATTGGTTAAGGGGTGGAAGCCCCTTGCAACGGCGTGAACAGCGCACGCAGGGCCTGGTGAATCACCTAGTAGGTGCTTTGGTTGGGGGAGTAGGGGGTGTGGGGAAGAAGTGGATGGGATCCTGGGGTGCCACGGGAGGGGCGGTTGCGGTGGTGCCGCAGGTGGGGGAGGGTGCGTGGGTGCCGCGGGTGGTGGTCCGGAGCGGCTGCGGGTGGTGGAGGAGCAGTTTCGGGATTGCCCCAGGTGGGGGAGGGGTGGATGCGGTGGTGTGGCGGGAGGTACGGGTGCGGGTCGCTGTGGGTGGGGGAGGGGGTCCGGAGCTATCGCGGGCGCTGGAGGAGGTGTGTGGGGGTGCCGCGGATGGGGCTCGGAGGTACTGTGAGTGGGGGAAGGGCAGGTAATGCTTATCCTGCTTCTCCTCCTGTCAGCAGCTAAGCTGCTGTCCTCCCTTTGGCAGTGGCTCTCCCGGAGACTCGCACAGCAGCCAGTCACTATTGTTTGCGCCGGTGTCCCAACGTGCCGCATTACAGGGAAGAAGATGTACGCAATAAACTACAGCTCCAAGCAGCCCTAAGGGGTGTAATGCTTCGGTGCTAAGGGCTGCTGACAGCTGTAGTTTATGTAGTGCATCTACTTCCCTGTAATGCGGCGCATTGGAACACTGGTGCTAACAATAGTGACTGGCTGGCAGAACTGTGTGACTGTCTGAATCAATGTAAAAGGTGAGAGTGCTGTGCAGTGTTAGTGTCAGTGACACTACACACAGGCCGGCGCTAGCTGCTCAGCAAAGGGATGCAGTGCAGGGAGGCACCAGGAAGGAGAGGCGTTCTCCCTGCTCTGCATCCCTGTGCTGAGCTGCTGCTGCTATCCCTGCTGCTGCCGGCTGCTGTCACACATGCAGCGGCGCCGGCAGCACAAAGCCTCCTCTCCCCCCTCCACTCCCCTGTGTGACATTCAGTGGCCGGGAGGGAGCCAAACTGGGCAGAGCTAGATTGGAGTAAGGGGCGGAGCTACACGGGACCATGCTGCAGCAGGAGGATGAGCTGCTACAGCTTCGGCCAGCCAGACTTCATTAGATAAGTGTCTGGAAAGAGAGTGAGTGTGTGTGTGTATATACCGTGTCTGTGTATACTGTATATATGTGTGACTGTGTATGTGTGTAATGTATGTACAGTATGTATGTGTGTGTGTTTGTATATATGTGTCTGTTGTGTGCATGTGTATGTGTGACTGCTGCATAATGTGTGTAAGTGTTGCTGGTACAGGGGGCGTTACGTGTGTAAGCGACACTGGTACAGAGGGTGTTACGTGTGTAAGCAGCACTGGTACAGGGGGCGTTACGTGCGTAAGCGGCACTGGTACAGAGGGCGTTATGTGTGTAAACGGTACTGGGAGAGGGGGCATTACATGTGTAAGCATCACTGGTACAGGGGGCGTTACGTGTGTAAGCGTCACTGGTACAGGAGGGCGTTATGTGTGTAAGCGTCACTGGTACAGGGGGCATTACGTGTGTAAGCGTCACTGGTACAGGGGGCTTTATGTGTGTAAGTGGCACTGGTACAGAGGGCGTCACGTGTGTAAGCGTCACTGCTACAGGGGGCATTACATGTGTAATTGTCACTGCTACAGGGGGTGTTACTTGTGTAAGCGTCACTGGTACAGGGGGGGCATGACATGTGTAAGCGTCACTGGTTCAGGGGGCATTACATGTGTAAGTGTCTCTACTACAGGGGTCATTATGTGCGCTGTGCGTTTGTAAAGTATGCGAGGGTGCAAATTTATAGTTTGGAGGGGGCGCCGAACACTCTAGCACCGGGCCAGACTGCACACCCACTGCACTGCATAGCACTGTCACCTTTTACATTGATTCAGCATCCAGACATTACCCTCCGCGATATCACCCTCTCTATCCGTTACATTAACCATCTCGGGGCTTCCAGGCCGGCAGGCCAGGTGCTGTGTTGCGGAGTCAGGGCCTCTGGGGATCTGGGTGCGGCTGTGGTGGGGAGGCACTTCTGTGACATCACACGCAGAGCAGGCTCCCGGGCTCAGAGAGTATGCGGCGCAGGAAGGCCAATGAAAGTCTTCCGGTGCGCCGCTTTCATACACATCTATGCCAGTGGCCGCAGCAGCATTTGTTCCACCTGCGGCGCGGAGTGGGGATTGTCGATGCCGGAGGGGGTAGGTGAACTGGCAGCAGGACATTTGTGGTCATTCCGAGTTGATCGCTCGCTAGCAGTTTTTAGCAGCCGTGCAAACGCTATGCCGCCGGCCACTGGGAGTGTATTTTAGCTTAGCAGAAGTGGGTGGTAAAAAAAATGTTTGTGCAGTTTCAGAGTAGCTTCAGACCTACTCAGCGCTTGCGATCACTTCAAATCATTCAGTTCCTGATTTGACGTCATGAACACGCCCTGCGTTCGCCCAGCCACGCCTGGGTTTTTTTTCAAACACTCCCTGAAAACGGTCAGTTGACACCCAGAAATGCCCACTTCCTGTCAATCACTCTGCGGCTGCCTATGCGACTGAAAAGCATCATCGCTAGACCCTGTGTAAAACTACATCGTTCGTTGTAATCGTAAGCCGCACATGTGCATTGCGCTGCATACGCCTGTACAGAAGTGCCGAGTTTTTGCCTGATCGCTGCACATGTGATAGCCACTAGTATTAGGTATGCAAGATCTACAGTCACTGTGTATAGTACATCACCCTTACCTTGCCCCGGCTTGTCATGGGTTCAGGCACAGTTACCAGAGGGTCCCCTGAAGAATCAGGTCTTTAACTACAAGTACATTGTGGGTGTGGACTACAGGTGTCGGTGCAGCGCATAAAGAATTGGGCGCCAGGCCATCTCAGATAAACAGCATAAAGTTTATTTAAACATCAAACAGGGAGATTGCAGGGATAACTTGTGAACACTCCTCCAGCACAAAGCATAAGTTACAGTGGATCACACATCAGGGCACCTCCTCCAGCGCATCGCTTAGTCGCAGCGGCATATTTATAGCGAACATCAGTACATACCAGGGCATTCTGTGACCAGTAGTGCTACACATCAGGTTGCCGTCTCTCTCTCTCTCTTACTTAGCGAGGATTCTTTTCCTTGGGGGGCTTCTAATCACGCCACGTGGCTTTCCGACCACTTCACCCAGATACCTCTCGAGATACTTTTCCATGGGGGGGCTTACTCACGCCGCGTGGCTTCCGACCACTTCACCCAGATACCTCTTGAGACTCACACCTTGAGTACACTTTTCTCCTGGCATCACCCTTTCACTGGATTCTGCATACTGCTGCCCTCACACTGCGATGTCTCCCTCTGTCAAATGCTTTGCTGTGGCTGGCATCACTCCCCACCTAAACATGTGGGGAGCCCTCACTGGGGCTACATCTTTCTGGTTAATCCACCACACTTCAGCTAGCTAAAACATGTGCTTCTCCTCACTGTCTGTCTGCTCTGTGCTCTGCTGCTGCTGCTCTCATTCTGTTGTAGCTGTCTCGTGTCTCACTGCAGGACAACCTTTATATAACCCTGCATTCCCAGGGTCACATTCTAAATCTGGGATTTCCCGCTCTGTCTTTCCCGCTCTCAGTTTCCCGCTCTGAGTCTGCAAATGAGTGAGTCATGCCCTTTGCATTTTGCAGACTGATCTGTATAGCTATGAGCTGTGCTGTTAACTCCTTCTGTGCTGCAAGCTGTAGGCTGCTGGCACAGTGCTTATGCAACTCCAGCAAACATTTTACTTTGATTAAAGTCATGCTGGCACCTGTAGTGCCACAGTTGATTTGGGCTGCAGTTTCAGGGTATCACATGCACCCCAGCTAAAATCTTGCGTGTCCTCACGCAACAGCAGTTTTCAACATAACATATAATGACAGTACATGTGACAAAAAAACAACAATCACATATTCAGGAAAACATGGCATGTCAAACATCACATTACATACAAATCACATATTCTGTTGCGGTTTTCAAACGAGTTACAGTCCAGAGTCACATGTGATAGTAAAATGTTCTAGACATCTTGTGGCAATTGCGCCAAACACAGAGAACCTGCCCTCGCCTGCCCTTGTCTCCCCCCACGTCTGGGTCAAAAGAGACAGGTGGCTCTCGTGGGCCCCTCCCATTAAACAAGTTTCTCCAACTTTAGGAAAATAGATATAGAGGACTACATTCCCCTTGCGATCCTTGGCTCTTTCGGACACTCAGAAATGGCCAAACACAGTGCCCCCAAGGGTGTTGCTCCGACCGGGTGCACTGCATAGTCCAGATGTCCTGTGACATAAGTTCCACCTCCACAAATATTGCCCTTAGAGCCCCACGTTGGTAACCATGGTTGCTCGTATCCTGTTCGCGGACGCCAAATGTGATACCCTACTGGTATCTGGGTATGCAAGATCTACAGTCACTGTGTATAGTACATCACCCTTACCTTGCCCCGGCTTGTCATGGGTTCAGGCACAGTTACCAGAGGGTCCCCTGAAGAATCAGGTCTTTAACTACAAGTACATTGTGGGTGTGGACTACAGGTGTCGGTGCAGCGCATAAAGAATTGGGCGCCAGGCCATCTCAGAAAAACAGCATAAAGTTTATTTCAACATCAAACGGATATTTCAGGGATAACTTGTGAACACTCCTCCAGCACAAAGCATATCAGTAACAGTGGATCCCATATCAGGGCACCTCCTCCAGCGCATCGCTTAGTCGCAGCGGCATATTTATAGCGAACATCAGTACATACCAGGGCATTCTGTGACCAGTAGTGCTACACATCAGGTTACCGTCTCTCTCTCTCTTACTGAGCGAGGATTCTTTTCCTTGGGGGGCTTCTAATCACGCCACGTGGCTTTCCAACCACTTCACCCAGATACCTCTCGAGATACTTTTCCATGGGGCGCTTACTCACGCCGCGTGGCTTCCGACCACTTCACCCAGATACCTCTTGAGACTCACACCTTGAGTACACTTTTCTCCTGGCATCACCCTTTCACTGGATTCTGCATACTGCTGCCCTCACACTGCGATGTCTCCCTCTGTCATCAAGTGCTTTGCTGTGGCTGGCATCACTCCCCACCTAAACATGTGGGGAGCCCTCACTGGGGCTACATCTTTCTGGTTAATCCACCACACTTCAGCTAGCTAAAACATGTGCTTCTCCTCACTGTCTGTCTGCTCTCTGCTCTGCTGCTGCTGCTCTCATTCTGTTGTAGCTGTCTCGTGTCTCACTGCAGGACAACCTTTATATAACCCTGCATTCCCAGGGTCACATTCTAAATCTGGGATTTCCCGCTCTGTCTTTCCCGCTCTCAGTTTCCCGCTCTGAGTCTGCAAATGAGTGAGTCATGCCCTTTGCATTTTGCAGACTGATCTGTATAGCTATGAGCTGTGCTGTTAACTCCTTCTGTGCTGCAAGCTGTAGGCTGCTGGCACAGTGCTTATGCAACTCCAGCAAACATTTTACTTTGATTAAAGTCATGCTGGCACCTGTAGTGCCACAGTTGATTTGGGCTGCAGTTTCAGGGTATCACACACAGTGAACGAATGCAGCTAGCGATCAACTCGGAATGACCCCCATAGGACGCTGCAGTAAAAGGATTGTTTTTTACCCTATATACAGTACAGAGACTTGCTGCAAATGCAGTGGCATACCCTCCAGCTGCACCTTTTTGGCAGGTACAGGCCCTTTTTTTATGGTCTGTACCGTTTTTTGACTCTCCAAGCTTCCACTGAAAGTATAGAAAAAGGGGCGTGGCCACTCGGCTGTACCCGTGACCACGCCCCCTTTGCGAATGTGTATCAATATTTATATATAAATAGTTGGAGGGTGTGTTGCTGCAGATACAGTGGGACTATTTTGGGGTGTGCAGCTCCATCGGTCCCATTGCTAATCCAGCTCTGTGAAAACACAGCAGGCAAAGGGCAGAGCCTCCCATTGGATGTAACCTGTGTGGGAGGGCGTTTCTTGCCCAATCAGCTGTGGGCTGGGTGTGATAGACCTGCCACTAACCCAATGAGAGCTCCTAGCCACGCCCAGTGTTAGAAACCCAGGCACAGAATCACAGGGCTATTATATAGGAGATATTATACAGCAGCACTGGGCATATGGCAGCAGAGGACAACACTGTGAATAGTCACTGGACTGACTGACTGACTGACATACACAGGACACTACCACTGGTCTAATGCAGGACAACACTTTAAGGGACTTACTAAATCTATATTATACAGCAGCACTGGGCATATGGCAGCAGAGGACACCACTGTGAATGGTCACTGGACTGACTGACTGACTGATGCACAGGACACTACCATTGGTCTGATGCAGGACAACACTTTAAGGGACTTACTAATCTATATTATACAGCAGCACTGGGCATATGGCAGCAGAGGACACCACTGTGAATGGTCACTGGACTGACTGATGCACAGGACACTACCATTGGTCTGATGCAGCACAACACAGCTAATTATACAGCAGCACTGGACATATGGCAGCAGAGGACACTATCACTGTGACTGGACAGATGCAGCACAATACACCACCCTGAACTGATGCAGCACAACACAGCACCCTATACAGCAGCACTGGACATATGGCAGCTGAGGACACAACCACTGTGACTGGACAGATTTGGCACAAGACACGGACACTGAGGACACTAAGAGAACGGAGACATGTCCTCTCTATACACTCTCCAATGCCGGAGTGAAAATGGTGGCGACACGCAAGTCCTTATATGGAATCCAAATCCCTTGCGAAACCGACAGCGGGATGAAGACGTTTTGCCTCATTCTGGTTTCCGAGTCAGGCGGAGACTCGGATCCGGTCTCGGAGCGCGAAGTTTGATAGGGTTTGGTTCTCTGAAAACCAAACCCGCTCATCCCTATGAATTATAGGCGTTCTGTGCTGAGGGGATATCATGAGAAGCCTATGTAATGGTGATTGGGGAAAAAGACATAGGCAGGCGGCTGGCTCTTCAGTCAGTGCTAAATGAAAGACACAATCCTACATTATGAGTGCCTGTTGTAAATCCCCCTGGTTTCTGCGTGCATGTTAGCCAATCATTGGCCACTAGAGGGGGATATTGTAAAATAAATTATTGCCAAATATCATTATCAACCTTTCTATATATTTTTTTAGTATCTTTGTTTTGTAGCTCTAAATTAAAAACCGCTAGGGGCAACGATTTGTGATGCTTACTGTCATTTTATTCATATTACAATAGTTACTAATTAATTGCTGAAATAACCACACCCTAACTTGTCTTGTTCCTTCCTATACAACAATTCTCAGGCTCGAATTTCCTCTACATGTTTATCATGTTTATGGAACTCTCCTAAGCATGTTAGATTTTACTTATTGGGGGTCATTCTGACTCGATCGCACGCTGCAGTTTTTCGCAGTGGTGCGATCAGGTCAGAAATGCGCATGTGCCAGCGCCACAGTGCGCCGGCGCATGGCCGCCCGTCGCTGCGCTACGATCGCCTCTGCCTTATTGACAGGCAGAGGCGGTCGATGGGCAGAAGGGGGCGAAACGGCGGCGTTTGGCCGGGGAGTGGCCCACAGCGGCTGCGTGACGTCACACGCAACCACTACAGGCCGGGGAGCGAAGAGTAGCTCCCAGCCAGCACGCTAAAGCTGCGCTGGCCGGGAGCTACTCTTGAAGTACAAAGGCATCACCGCTGAGCGATGCCTTTGCACTTCTGTGGGGGGGTAGGCGGCACTGACATGTGGGGCGGACTAGCCCTGTGCTGAGCTTCCCCCCGCATGTCTGAGTTCATGATTGTAGCTGTGCTAAATTTAGAACAGCTACGATCAATTCAGAATGACCGCCATTATTAGAGATGAGCGGGTTCAGTTCTCGGAGAACCCGACCCACCCGAACTTATCTGAGTCCAGCACAGGACTTCCTAACTCGGATCCCAAAATGAGGCAAAACATCATCATCCCGCTGTCTGATTCTTTCGGGTTTTGAATTCTATAAATGTCCCCGGTGATTGGCGCCATCTTCACTCAGGCTATGGAGGGTGTACTGGTCGGACGTGTCTGTCTCAGTACTGTGTAGTCTGGCATGGGGCGGGTGCTCTGTCTGCTTTATCTGAAAGGGGTGATCTGTGCGTCCATCCAGGGCCTCCGCCCCAGTGTAAAATTAAAATAATAAAAGCTAAAAACAAAAAGTCTAAAAATATAATTCTAAAAATTGTATTGTACAATTTTTATTTTATTTTCAAAAGTACTGTGACACTGCTGGTCAGACCACAGTATATTATTATTTCCTACTCATACACTTAGGGGGGGATTCAATTGTTTGAAAAGTTGGTTGGGTGTCTGTTTTTTCCTGTCTATTAGATAGGAAAAAACAGGCACCCAACTGACTTTTCAAACAATTGAATATCCCCCTTATTGTGCAACACTGTTGGTGAATTTAAACCGCAGTGTTTAAATACTATTCCTAGTGGGTGGGAGGGCTCAATGACAATTCCATCTTGCACCTCTTTTCTTTGAATTATGTGCTGTTTGGAGCATTGCTGACTGTCTACTTGTGTAGACGACAAACATTTGTGTCACACTTGCCTACATTGAATTTCTCCTCTCCTGGAGAAGCCCGGAGAGCAGACGCTGCAGGAGCCTTCAGGAGGCAGAGCCGGGCTGTGACGCCAGCAAACTCCGCCCCGACATCCAGAAAACACAGCGATTTGCGGGTCCGCGGGAAGGGGGCGGGGCTAAAATGATGCGATTCACGTCATTTTAACCCCTTCCCCACTCCACGGGCCTGCGAACACGGGAGAGTATCTCTCCATCCTGCCCGCATCACTAGGATGCGAGCAGGATGCGGGAGACCTGCCTACTCTTCCTGGGGTTCAGGGGGCTACCCAAAAAAACGGGAGCCTCCCGCAGCTTCCGGGAGAGAAGGCAAGTATGATTTGTATAGTTTATTAAACTGCCGCCGTCTGTGCCACTGCAGTGCCATTCTGTTCCCTAGATGTGCCATGTTGGAAGTATAAGTGCCACATGTTTGTGCCGCCCGCTGCTGTCTCTTAGCTTAGTCATGCAGCTACCTCGGTGCAACCTTTCGGCCTGAACTGAATGAAAACAAAATTGTGAGCTGTGAGGTGGTCAAAATTGACTGAAAATGAGTGGAAATTAATGTTATTGAGGTTAATAATACTGTAAGAACAAAATCATGCCCCAAATTCTGTTATTTTAGCTGCTTTTATTAGAGATGAGCGGGTTCGGATTTACTCGGTTCTTTACGCCAGAATTATCGCCATTTCTTATTTTCTGGATTTTTCTTATTGGCTAACCAAAACACGTGACGTCCGATAGCCAATAAGGAGATTCGGGTAAATCCGAGTAAATCTGAGTAAAACCGAACCCGCTCATCTCTAGTTTTTATGATAAAAAATACAGATCCAAAACAAATACAGATCCAAAACCCACAAGGGAGGTTTTGGCAAAACAAATACAGATCCAAAACACGAAGGAGATACTGTACATATCCAAAACAAGAACCCCAAACCAGAGATTTGGTCCGGCGAACATCCCTAATATGTATGTATATATCTGTAAGCCAGTAGTGGCGTGCGGTGAGGTCAGTGGCTGGGGAGGCACAAGCAGCTAACATCCCCCCCCCCCTATAGAGGGGGGGGGGGGGAGCGTAGCCCCCCCCCCCTTTGTTTGTAAAACCAGCACCAGGCAGAACCAGCCAGGGGGGGGTAATGCCATAGCAGGGGAGACACTCAGTGTGGTGTCCCCCTGCCATGGCATTAATCTACCCCCCCAAGCTAGTCAGCCCAGGGCTGGAATTCCTCAAAAGTGAGGACCCCAAAAAATAAACATGGGGTCCCCCTCCCGAGCAATAACCAGCACTGGGCTGATAGCCCGGTGCTATGCCCCGCACCCCTGATGGCGGTGGGTGCGGGGTTCATTGTTAAAATTTTTCTTTACAGGTGGCCTACAGATCCCAGCAAGCCTGCCCCAGCATGCTGGCACTTGGAGAACCACAAGTGCCAGCATGCCCAAACATAATGGGCCCGCTGGTACCTGTAGTCCGCCTGTAAAGAATAGTAATATTGTTCTTTACAGGTGGCCTACAGGTCCCAGCAAGCCTGCCCCAGCATGATGGCACTTGGAGAACCACAAGTGCCAACATGCCCGGACATAAATGGCCTGCTGGCACCTGTTGTCCACCTGTAAAGAAAATATTAAAATAAAAACACCACACAGTTTTAAAAAATAAGTTTTATTGCACAGGGTCTTCACCTGGGGGCGGCGGCCTTTAAGCTCTTTTGCATGGCCGCCGCTTCCCCAGGGCTTCAGGCGTCTTCACCTGGGGGGGCGCCACCTCCCCAGGGCTTCCAGCGTCTTCCTCTGAAGTCTTCACCTGGGAGGCGGCGGCCTTAAAGCTCTTTTGCATGGCCGCCACCTTCCCCAGGGCTTCCAGCGTCTTCACCTGGTGGGCGGCGGCTGCTAAGCTCTTTTGCTGCCGCCCATCCAGGAATTCCGGCGTCTTCAACCTTAGAAACATAGAAACATAGAATTTGACGGCAGATAAGAACCACTTGGCCCATCAAGTCTGCCCCTTTTTTTATTTTATCCTTTAGGCAATCTCAACCCTTTTTTAACCTTGATTCTTTGTAAGGATATTCATATGCCTGTCCCAAGCATGTTTAAATTGCCCTACAGTCTTAGCCTCTACCACCTCTGATGGGAGGCTATTCCACTTATCCACTACCCTTTCTGTGAAGTAATTTTTCCTTAAATTTCCCCTGAACCTCCCCCCCTCCAGTCTCAATGTATGCCCTCGAGTTCTAATACTTCTTTTCCTTTGAAGAATGTTTCCCTCCTGAACTTTGTTAAGACCCTTTATATATTTGAAAGTTTCTATCATGTCTCCCCTTTCCCTTCTCTCCTCCAAACTATACATGTTAAGATCTTTTAGCCTTTCCGGGTAAGTTTTGTGATGTAGGCCATGCACCATTTTAGTTGCCCTTCTTTGTACACTCTCTAATGTATTTATATCCTTCTGGAGATAGGGTCTCCAGAACTGGACACAGTATTCCAGATGGGGCCGTACCAATGACCTATACAGTGGCATTATCACTTCTTTTTTCCTGCTACTGATTCCTCTCCCTATGCAACCAAGCATCTGACTTGCCTTTCTCATTGCTTTGTTGCATTGCTTTCCTGCCTTCAAGTCACTTGAAATAGTGACTCCTAAATCTCTTTCCTCCTCAGTAGTTTCCATTATACTACCCTTGATACTATACTTAGCCTTTGGGTTTTTGAGACCCAAGTGCATGATTTTGCATTTTTTAGCATTAAACTGTAGTTGCCACGTTCTTGACCATTTCTCAAGCCTACCTAGGTCATTAATCATTTGTTTGACCCCTCCCGGTGTGTCTACCCTGTTGCATATCTTTGTATCATCTGCAAAAAGGCATATCTTCCCTTCAATACCATCTGCAATGTCACCAACAAAGATATTAAAGAGAACTGGACCAAGTACAGATCCCTGGGGTATTCCACTGGTAACATTTCCCTCCATAGATTGCACTCCATTAACTACGACTGTCTGTTTCCTATCCTGCAACCAGGTTCTTATCCATTTAACTGATTTATAATCCACCCCCAGGCTTTCAAGTTTATTTAGCAGTCTGCTATGTGGGACAGTGTCAAATGCCTTACTAAAGTCTAGATATGCTACATCTACAGCTCCCCCTTGATCTATTATTTTCATCACAGAGTCAAAAAAGTCAATAAGATTTGTTTGGCATGATCTCCCACCAGTAAATCCATGCTGTTTTGGATCCTGTAAGTTGTTTGATTTAAGATATTCCACTACTCTTTCTTTTAATAGTTTTTCCATTACTTTCCCTACTACTGATGTAAGGCTTACTGGTCTGTAGTTACTTGCTTCTTCCTTGCTTCCACTTTTGTGCAGTGGAACTACATTTGCTCTTTTCCAGTCCTCTGGAATAGCACCTGTATTTAGGGACTGGTTAAATAAATCTGTTAAAGGTGTAACCAGCACATCTTTTAGCTCTTTGAGTATCCTTGGGTGTATCCCATCTGGTCCCATTGATTTATCCACTTTTAGTTTTGAAAGTTCTGTTAGGACCTTCTCCTCTGTAAATGTATTTTCATCTACCTTATTTTTATGAATGTCCTTGCAATTTAACTGTGGCCCCATCCCTTCTTCTGTAGTAAATACTGAGCAAAAATAATTATTTAGGTGATCTGCTATTGCCTTGTCTCCCTCCACCAAATGCTCACTCTCTGTCTTAAGTCTTATTATTCCTCCATTTGATTTTCTCCTTTCACTTATATACTTAAAAAAAGTTTTGCCCCCTTTATCTACTGACTGGGCCATTTTCTCCTCAGCTTCTGCCTTTGCACGTCTGATCACTTTCTTAGCATCCTTCCGTCTGTCCAGATACACCTCTTTGTCGTTATTATTTTGAGTCTGTTTGTATTTCCTAAAAGCCATCTTTTTTGCTTTCACACTTCTCCGCTCCTCCTCCGCCGTCGGACTGACAGCCGCTCCCTCGCGCTGACTTATATAAGTCAGCAGAGGGGGCGGAGCGATGACGCGGCGAGCCGTGATTGGCTCGCGGCGGCCATCTTCAATTTAAAAAATGACGCTGAGGCGCCATTTTTGAAATGGGTTACCACTCCGCTGCTCAAACTCTGCGCCGCCGCCCGCAACGCCGCAACCACGCTGCCCGCACCCCCGCCGCCCGCACCGCCGCACCCCCGCCGCCCACACACACGCCGCTAGCACCCACGCCGACGCCCGCACCTCCGCCGTGCCCACAACAGTGATTGACAGCGGATCCAGTGACGGATCCGCTGGCCAATCACTGCAGCACCTCTAATGGTGCCGCTTTCCCATGATTTTTCAATGGGCTTTTAATGCCCATTGCTAGGCCCCGCCCGCGCCCGCCCCCCGCTCCCATACTTTTCCCTATCTGACAGGGAGGCACCACGATCGGTGCCTCCCAAACACTTTACACAGGACTGGGATGATTAGGATAACATAAAGCAAATACTTATGACACAGAATATGTGTCATAAGTATCTTCTTTATATTATTTTAATCAGTAATGACAGGGGAGGCAATGCCTCCCCTGCCTTCCCTGACTGCACGTCCCTGCTGTAAGCTCTCATACTAAAGAATGTAAAAGGCTTTTGCAGTGTGCGGTGCGCTATGGGAGAGACGTCATGACATCTCTCCCATAGTTCCAAAGAGCGGGCGGCCAGGAAGGAGTGTACGGCAGCGGTCGGACGCAGGAGCGGGGCTTAAGGTGAATATATTGTGTTTGTTTTTTGAGTGTAAGCGGCACTATTAGAGGGGGCAAAACTAAAGGCGGCATATCAACTGGGGGCATTTCTACAAGGGGCATAACTAAAGAGACATATCAACTGGGGGCATTTCTAAAAGGGGCATAAGTAAAGGGGGCATATTAACTGGGGCATTTCTGCAAGTAGCATAACTAAAGAGGCATATCAACTGGGGGCATTTCTAAAAGGGGCATAAGTAAAGGGGGCATATTAACTGGGGGCATTTCTAAAAGGGGCATAACTAAAGGGGGCATATCAACTGGGGCATTTCTACAAGGGGCATAACTAAAGGGGGCATATCAACTGGGGGCATTTCTACAAGGGGCATAACTAAAGGGGGCATATCAACTGGGGGAATTTCTAAAAGGGTAATTACTAAAGGGGGCATATCAATTGGCGGCATTTCTACAAGTGGCATAACTAAAGGGGGCATATCAACTGGGGGCATTTCTAAAAGGGGCAAACTAAAGGGGGCATATCAACTGGGGGCATTTCTACAATTGGCATAACTAAAGGTGGCATATCAACTGGGGGCATTTCTACAAGGGGCATAACTAAAGGGGCATATCAACTGGGGGTATTTCTAAAAGGGTCATAACTAAAGGGGGCATATCAACTGGGGGCATTTCTACAAGGGGCATAACTAAAAGGGGCATATCTACTGGGGGCATTTCTACAAGGGGCATAACTAAAGGGGGCATTTCTACAAGGGGCATAACTAAAGGGGGCATATCATCTGGGGGCATTTCTAAAAGGGGCATAACTAAAGGGGGCATATCAACTGGGGGCATTTCTACAAGTGGCATAACTAAAGGGGCCATATCAACTGGGGGCATATCTACAAGGGGCATAACTAAAGGGGCATATCAACTGGGGGGCATTTATAAAAGGGGCATAACTAAAGGGGCATATCAACTGGGGGCATGTCTAAAAGGGGCATAACTAAGGGGGCATATCTACAAGGGGCATATCTACAGGGGGCATAACTAAAGGGGGCATATCTACAAGGGGCATAACTAAAGGGGGCATATCTACAGGGGGCAATGCTACATGGGGGCACTACTAATGAGGGCATTGCATAGGGGGCACTTCATAAGGGGCATCCCTCCTGGGGACATATGGGGTACTACTATTGTGGGCACTGTATAAGGGGCACCAATACTATGGGCTCTACATAAGGGGCACTACAGCTGTGGGCACTACCACTACAATGGACATTGCATAAGGGTCACTACTACTGTGGGCATTGTATAAGGGATGCTACTGCTGTGGGCATTATGTGTATTAGGGGTGCTATTAATGTGGGCTTTGTGTATAAAGGCACTAATGTGTGCCATAACATGAATAAGGGGCATTACTATGTGATGTAATGTGAATAAGATTGTGCTATTGTGCGGCGTAATTCGATTTGGGCATACTATTGGGTAACCACACCCATTTTTGAGACCACACCCCTTTTTGCAGCGCGCGCAATCCCTTTATGACTGAGGCGCTCAGGTGTTGGTGGGGGGGGGGAGTTCCACCACCTCTCCAGGGCCACTTTAAGCACTGCATCCGGCCCCAAGATTACATAAAACAATAATTAAACAGTTTGGTCGGGGAAGATATGATATAGAGCAGGGCTATTCAATATGCAGCCCTCCAGCTGCTATGAAACTACACATCCCAGCATGCCATGTCACAGTTTTGCTATACAGCCATTCTAAAACTGTAGCTGTGGAATGTTCCCCAACCCAGCAGGCCCCTGACAAAGCACCAACAAGCCAGGGTGCCCTCCTCTTTCCTGCTTGCTGAATTCAGATGAGTAGCACTGTTGTCTGTGCACCTCCCCTACAATCTTCACTTGTGTGTAAAGGGGGGTACACACGGGGAGATGTGTGCTGAGCGATCTATTGCAGAATGCTCAGCACACCTTTCTCCACCCCTCAGCACACAGCGCAATGTGTGCTGACTGGTGGGTAATGGGATTGAGGGGGGCGCTCACTTCATACAGCGGTGAAGTGAGCGATGCAACTAGATTGTACCTGCTTGCAGGCCAATCTAGAACCGGCGATAGTGACGCACGGGGCCGCACATTGCTATCGCTGTGGGGCATACACATGGAGAGATCCGTGCTTAATTTCCAAGCAATCTAGTCAGATTGCTTAGAAAATTAAGCACGGATCTCTCCTTGTGTACCCCCTTAAGTTGGAAAGGTGACAGGGTAATCAGCAGCACAGGTGTGTTTCTGAAACAGACCCTCACCCTCAGGTAGGACTACAGTACTTTAGTTTGGTGATCCTGTGGCTGTAAAAGGGCCTGTTGGATAAAGGGAACAACACACCAAAGTTGAACAGAAATAGATCATATCTTTTATTTTTAATTCAACAATTTTTATTAGGATTTTCAAGTTACAAATAATGTAATAACATAAAAAGTTAGCTAATGGCAAAAAGATAGAGAGGGTAAAACAACCTGCAATAATAGGAGATAATGGAAGCAGTCAGCCATCTTGCATAATCAGACAAATTTCTGTCCTTTATAGTTGAAATGAGGGTGTCCAGGGACAGCAAGTGTGACTTCTATTACATAGTCCTTTTTAGCGGTTCTTTTATTAAATAATGAGGCTGCCCCGTGATGTGTCACTATGGGGGTCATTCCGAGTTGATCACATGTAGCAACTTTTTGCTGCCCGTGCGATCAACTAGACGCCGCCTATGGGGGAGTGTATTTCTGCATAGCAGGGCGGCAAACGCTTGTGCAGCCCTGCTATGCAAAAAATGTTTCCTGTACAAGAAGACCAGGGTAAATGTTACTTACCCTGTGCGATCGATCCAGCGATGCAGGTCCCGGAATTGACGTCAGACATCCGCCCTCCAAATGCCTGGGCACGCCTGCGTTGGACTCACCACTCCCAGAAAACGGTGAGTTGCCGCCCGGTTCCGCCTTCCTCCTGTCAATCTTCTTGCGGGCGACCGCTTTCCTCGTTAGCGGCGTCGCTGCCTGGCGACGACACGCCTGCGCAATGTGGCCACCGCGCATGCGCAGTACCGACCCGCAGCATGCGATCGGGTCGGAATGACCCCCAATAATCATCCCTTATTGTGCTGTCCGGTGTTTTCTCCATGGTGTTCCCATTTGCAGAAAAACCTGAAACTAGCCTGACACGATGGAACATGGGATTTGTAGTTTTTCTTGATGTTGAGAACGGAAGTTGGCATAGCGCAATGATAGTTGAAGTGTATGGTTTTCTTGGAGAGGTGATCATAGTGGTGGCTTCATTCCCTCAAAATGGCTTGTGGGAATCACATTATTTACTGTTATGTGCACAACATCCAGGGTGACCTAAAGATTATATAAAAAGAGGTGTTATACAGACATAAAATGATGTTTTTTTTAATTTCTTAGAATATAAAAGAAGTTAGAGAAGCCCTTTACAAATGTAATGAATGTAATAAATCTTGTGAACTGTCAGGCTCTTAGGTAATAATGAAGTAAGAAGTATATAAAATATATAAACATGCGTTCCGGTTGTTTACTATATACTTTAAAAATGTGGTGAAAATCTAAAACAGGGTATAACAGGGTATACAGAGTTGGCACATAGGATTTACAGAAACTCTCATTTTAAGGTCCTGGTAATTTTCTATGTGTTTCTAACTGCAAAGATGATGAAACGTCAGGCACAGTATCAGGTATACAGTGTTCAAAGAAACCACTTAAGTTCAAACTCCTGGTAAAGTCCAGTTGGACTGAGAGTTTTTAATTTGTACTTTCGACTCTACTCTCTCATGAATTATCAAGACATCCAACTTGCCCTTTAGTGGTCCAGTATTCTCCTTTTTTAACTTTTTACCGTTTATCTACTTAAAGAACTTTTTGGGGTTTGTTTTACTTTCCTTTGCGATTTGTTTTTCATTTTCTATTTTCGCTGCCCTGATTTCTCTTTTGCATGTTTTGTTACATTCCCTAGAGAACTGGAATGATTCCGCCTTTCCATCAGACTTAAATGCTTTGAAAGCTCGCCTCTTTTTATCCATTTGTTCCTTGACCTTCTTATTAAGCCACATTGGTTTGGATTTACTACTCCTGTTTTTGTTAACCCTGGGAATGAACAAATGAGTGTACTTATTGAGCTCAGTTATAAAAACATCCCACATTTCAGCCATATTCCTACCATGAAAATAAATTTTGCAATTAATATCCTCCATTGCTAGTTTGAGCAAGTTGAAATTAGCTTTTGTGAAGTTAAAAGTCTTAGACCCTTGTAGTGTTGTTTTTGGAAGCTGATATCAAATGTGATCATATTATGAATGCTATTTCCCAAGGTCTCCCTACTTTAGCATTTGATATTATCTCCATACTATTAATTAGTACTAGGTCCAGTATAGTCCTAGTTGGTTCCTCGATTACCAGGGACAAGTAATGATCATTTAGCATGTTTAAGAACCTGTTTTGCCTAGCTGTATTTACTGTTTTGGTGTTCCAATTTAAGTGTGGGTAATTAAAGTCCCCTATGATAATGACCTTCCCTATTCCTGCAGCTTTCTCTTACATCCTAGAGGATACTGGGAATCTATTTAGTACCATGGGGTATAGACAGGTCCACTAGGAGCCTTGGGCACTTTAAGAATTTGATAGTGTGTGCTGGCTCCTCCCTCTATGCCCCTCCTACCAGACTCAATTTAGAAAATGTGCCCGGAGGAGTCGGTCACATCGCATGGAAGCTCCTGAAGAGTTTTCTGCATTTATTTTATGTTTGTTATTTTCAGGCAGGACTGGATAGCACCAGCCTGTCTGCTTCATGGGACTTAGTGGGGGGAACGGCCCAACCTATTGAAGGGTTAATGGTCCCATTCCCCGCTGACAGGACACTAGCTCATGAGGGAACTATTTGCACGCCCCACCACGGCAAGCATACATTCCCGCAGCACGCTGCCACCTCTAACAGAGCCAGAAGAAAGAAGAGTGGTGAGTACTAAGCCGGTGTCCCAGCTAGCAGGTCGCCGGCCATTATAGTGGCATGAGGGTACAGAGACGCACGGCTTCTATGGAGGCAGCGGAGTCTCGGGACTCAGTACACAGTGTGAACGCACCGCTTCTGAGGGAGCGAACTGAGTTTAAGTACACTACGAGTGTACACAGTAACCAGACTGGCATTACAGACTTAAAAGCGACTGACTCCATTTTAAGCATTAAAACTTACCTCAGCCAGTATAAAAAAGCGGGAAGACCATGCGCCATTGAAGAGGCGGGGCTTCACTATGAGCGGATCTAGCAGCTCACCAGCGCAATTTTCCCTCTGCAGTGGACACAGACGCTGACTGACAGGGATGTGCAGCTCCTCTGGAGAGACTCCAGATTACCTCAGCGGTACCAGGGGGTCATAGTGTACTAAGTCCCCAATCTGGGTACTTAGTCTGCGACCCAGCTAAGCTTGGCATTAGCAGTAAGTGTTATGATTCCAGCACTCTGGTCTGAGGTGGTCCTATTGCAAGGACCGGAGCACTGGAACGGAATGCTGGGGAAGGGAGCGGGAATAGAAAGTAGCCCCTGGCGCCCTAACTCCGTTGTCTCGCCCGTGTGGTCAGAAATCCCCTGCGAGACTATGGTTGCTTGAGCCCATGGCAGCCGCGTTTGAAGGGCGGATTATGTCTGCCCAACTCCGATGCCCCCTCAGGTCTTAATGGGAGACAAAGGGAAATCCGAGACAGGGTGATAACAAGGGGCCCTCTGACTAAACAACCAGGCCAGGGGCTACAAGCTAACTGACTAAACCTGAGGTATGTGCGGTAACCCGCCAGGGAAAAGGACAACCAAAATCCACTAGTCCGTACTCCTACCCAGCACCGCTGGATACCAGAGTGGATCTGTGGGAGCGGAATCCTCCGCAAAAGCTCCGGAACACAAATAATAAATGATAAATAATTAAGCGGCCCAAGCCGCAACACACGGCTACGCCGTGACTCACGAACACCACTGGATGTTCAAAGGTGCTCAGTCAGGACTCCAGGAACAGATGACGACTTCCGAGTACAGGACAACTGAGAACAGGAACAACCGGATACAGCAGGACTGGAAACACTTTCAGCAAACAGATTCAGCATTCAGGAAGCTATTACCGGCGTCTGTGAGAAGCCCAGGAAGTGTATTTAACAGGGAGTCCTCCAATCAGCTGTTTGGAGGCTGATTGGATTAAATGCCATACAGCTGCCAAGCTGCATGGCCAGGAAAACAGACATCTCATTATTTAAATTGAACCCAGCAACGGGGAACGCAGTCCGTAAGTGGCGTCCCCGTTGCTAGGGTCCGTGCGGCTCCGTGCGCCCGGCGTCTAGCGTTGCCAGGGAGCCGGCGGCTGTACGCGCACGGCGTCCCTGGTTGCTAGGCGCCGGGCCGCAGCGACGAGCGGACCCCGGCGCCTAACAGTACCCCCCCCTTGAGGAGGGGTCAAGGAACCCCTAAAGCCAGGTTTCCGAGGAAATTCACGAAAAAATGCCCTCTTGAGCCTCGGGGCATGGAGATCCTTATCCAGGACCCAAGACCTTTCTTCTGGACCATAGCCTCTCCAGTGCACCAGAAAATAAAGCCGACCCCGGGACAATTTGGAATCGAGAACCTTCTCTACCAAGAACTCCTGATGACCCTGTACATCTACTGGTGATTTCCCCTGAGAGATCTTCCGAGGAAATCTACTGGATGAAACGTATGGTTTCAACAGGGAGCAATGGAACGTATTTCCGATCCGGAGAGCTCTTGGTAAACGTAACCGGAAAGCAACTGGATTGATTTTTTTAATAATATGAAATGGTCCAATAAATTTGGGGCCCAATCTAGCTGAGGTTTGTCGAAGTTTAATGTTACGAGTCGACAACCATACCCTATCTCCCACCTTAAAAGTGCAAGGCCGCCGGAGCCTGTCAGAAATTTTTTTCTCTCGAAATGCCGCTTTTCTGAGAGCAAGGTGCACTTTTCTCCAAATGAGTCTGAGATGAGAGGTTAAGGTTAGCGAGGAGACAGAGGAATGTTGAAAAAAAGAATTAGCTCTGGGGTGAAAACCAAAAACTGAAAAGAATGGAGACACATTAGTGGAGGAATGACAAGAATTGTTGTACGCAAACTCCGCCAAAGGAAGAAACTCGGACCAATCATTCTGGAGTTTGGCTGAGTACAAACGCAAATACTGTTTTAATGATTGATTAACTCGCTCGGTCTGCCCGTTGGATTGGGGATGGTAGCCGGACGTTAAAGACAATTTCATCTTTAATGAGGCACAAAAAGACTTCCAAAATTGTGCAATGAATTGTGGACCCCGATCAGAAACAATATCAGTGGGTAACCCATGAAGTCTGAAAACATGGCGGAGAAACAAAACTGCCAATCCCTGGGCAGATGGCAGTCGGGGAAGAGCAATGAAATGGGCCATCTTGCTAAAACGGTCCACTACCACCCATATGACTCGGAATCCGGCTGACAGAGGGAGGTCTACCACAAAATCCATGGAAATATGAGACCATGGCCTGAGAGGAACATTTAAGGGCATAAGTTGCCCGATAGGCAAGGAACGGGGAACTTTATGCTGTGCACAGACCTGACAAGAAAAAACAAACTCCTTAATGTCTTTAGAAAGACCAGGCCACCATACTGAGCGGGAGACTAATTCCAAAGTCTTAGAGATCCCCGGATGCCCGGCAACTTTGCTATCGTGAAACTCAGTCAAAACAGTAGCTCTCAAAAACTCAGGGACATAAAGACGACCAGCAGGAGTATTCCCAGGAGCTTGATGTTGAAGCTGCTTTAACTGGGTAAATAAATCTTGTGTGAGGCCTGCCCAAATGGCTGAAGACGGAAGTATGGGAGTAACAGGACTGTTATTATGAACTGGAAGAAAACTGCGTGACAGGGCATCCGCCTTGGTATTCTTGGAACCTGGCCTGAAGGTGATAATAAACTTGAAACGAGTAAATAATAAAGCCCAACGAGCCTGCCGGGCATTCAGCCGCTTAGCTGATTCGATGTACTGAAGATTTTTGTGGTCAGTCAATACTGAAATGGTATGTGTTGCTCCCTCAAGCCAATGCCTCCACTCCTCGAAAGCCCATTTAATAGCCAGTAACTCCCGGTTACCAACATCGTAGTTGGATTCAGCGGATGAGAATTTCCTGGACATAAAGGCACAAGGATGTAATTCTAGAGAGTCCGGATCCTTCTGGGATAGGATAGCCCCCACTCCAACCTCCGAGGCATCAACCTCAACAATGAAGGGCAATTCTGGTTTGGGATGTCTGAGGACTGGGGCTGAGACGAAAGCTTGTTTCAAGGCCTGAAAGGATAACTCAGCTTCACGTGACCAGTTGGTAGGATCCGCTCCCTTCTTAGTCAGTGCCACAATGGGAGCAACCAGGTCGGAAAAAGAATGAATAAATCTTCTATAATAATTCGCAAACCCTAAAAAGCGCTGAATTGCTTTTAAGTTGGTGGGTTGCGCCCAACTAAGGATGGCTTGGAGCTTCTTTGGTTCCATACAGAATCCCAGAGGGGAAATAATGTACCCTAAAAAGGATACCTCCGTGACATGAAACTCGCACTTCTCCAGCTTGGCATATAGGTGATTTTCACGTAATTTTTGAAGAACCTGACGCACCTGGGTAACATGTTGTTCACTAGAGTCAGAATAGATCAGGATATCGTCTAAGTAAACGACCACGAATCTTCCAAGAAAATCACGGAGCACATCGTTAATGAGATCCTGGAAAACTGCCGGAGCGTTAGACAAGCCGAACGGCATCACCAGATACTCGTAGTGACCCGACTGAGTACTGAACGCCGTTTTCCACTCATCTCCCGACTTGATTCGGATGAGGTTATACGCTCCCCTCAGGTCAATTTTAGAAAAAATCACAGCCGAACGCAGCTGATCAAAGAGGACAGAAATCAGCGGCAGAGGGTAAGTATTTTTAACTGAGATCTTATTCAGGGCTCTAAAGTCGATGCAAGGTCTGAGTGATCCATCTTTCTTCTCCACAAAGAAGAAGCCTGCACTTAAAGGGGATTTAGATGGCCTAATAAATCCTTTCCCTAGGCTCTCCTTAACATACTCATTCATGGACGCAGTTTCTGGTCCGGACAATGCATATAACCTTCCCTTTGGCAATGTGGCACCAGGAATTAGCTCAATAGCACAATCATAAGGCCGATGGGGAGGCAGAATGTCCGCATTGCCCTTGGAAAATACATCAACAAAGTCCTGGTATTCCACGGGAATGGGTTCGGGAATGGCAGCAGCTATTCTGACGGGAAACGTAATACATTCCTTATTACAGATGGTACCCCATTGTGAGATCTCCCCCGACTGCCAATCAATGATGGGATTATGAAAGGCCAGCCAAGGGTGACCCAGAACCACTGGAACTGCTGGGCAATGGGTAAGGAAAAACTCAATCTTTTCGGAATGAAGAGCTCCTACCATAAGTAGTACAGGGGGTGTACAGAGGGAAATAACCCCATTGGACAAGGGACTCCCGTCTAAACCATGCATGGTGACACACCTACCCAAGTTTAACTGAGGAATACCTAAGGCCTTGGCCCACGTTAAGTCCATAAAGTTCCCTGCAGCTCCACTGTCAACAAAAGCCGACACCGAAGAACTGAGGCTGCCAAAGGAAACTTTAGCTGGGACTAACAGGGAGTTATTCGAGGAGATAAGCTGCAGACCAAAGTGAACCCCCTCACAATTCACTTGGTCGAGGCGTTTCCCGACTTGTTCGGACAATTACGGGCAAAATGTCCCTTACCCCCACAGTACAAACAAAGACCAGAGTTTTGCCTTCTGGCTCTTTCTTCTGGAGACAGCCTGGAGAGACCCATCTGCATGGGCTCCTCTACGTCCTCAGGAATGGAAAATACACACGGAGTAGATCTGACAGGTGCTCCTTTTTCAGCCCTCCGCTCTCTGAGACGACGATCAATCTTAATAGAAAGCTCCATGAGTTTATCGAGAGTCTCAGGAGCGGGATACTGAAGGAGACTGTCTTTTATAGACTCAGATAAACCGAGGCGAAACTGACTGCGCAGGGCTGGGTCATTCCAGCCACAGTCGTTCGACCAACGGCGAAACTCTGTACAATAAACCTCTGCAGGATTTCTACCTTGTCTGAGAGCGCGTAACTGACTCTCGGCGGATGCCTCTCTATCAGGGTCATCATACAAAAGCCCTAAAGACCCCAGAAAGGCGTCTACAGACAACAATGTCGGATCCTCTGCTTTTAAACCAAAAGCCCAGGTCTGGGGATCCCCCTGGAGCAAAGAAATAATAATTCCGACCCGCTGAGATTCAGTACCTGAGGAGATAGGTCTTAAACGAAAATAAAGTTTACAGGACTCTTTAAAATTAAAAAACTGCTTCCTATCACCAGAAAAACGGTCAGGCAAGTGCATTTTCGGTTCAGGAACTACCCTCGGGGAAGTTCGTAAAAGATCTTCCTGCGACTTCACCCGAAGGGAAAGATCCTGAACCATTTGAGTAAGTTCTTGAATCTGGCTAACTAGAAGCTGGCCAGGATTTGGCCCTAAACCAGTGGGATTCATGAGGCCGACAAACCTTACAAAACTGAATAAGGGAAAAAATCAAACCCTGTTTAATTTTAAGTTTTGGTGTGGCCGGTAATAATGTTATGATTCCAGCACTCTGGTCTGAGGTGGTCCTATTGCAAGGACCGGAGCACTGGAACGGAATGCTGGGGAAGGGAGCGGGAATAGAAAGTAGCCCCTGGCGCCCTAACTCCGTTGTCTCGCCCGTGTGGTCAGAAATCCCCTGCGAGACTATGGTTGCTTGAGCCCATGGCAGCCGCGTTTGAAGGGCGGATTATGTCTGCCCAACTCCGATGCCCCCTCAGGTCTTAATGGGAGACAAAGGGAAATCCGAGACAGGGTGATAACAAGGGGCCCTCTGACTAAACAACCAGGCCAGGGGCTACAAGCTAACTGACTAAACCTGAGGTATGTGCGGTAACCCGCCAGGGAAAAGGACAACCAAAATCCACTAGTCCGTACTCCTACCCAGCACCGCTGGATACCAGAGTGGATCTGTGGGAGCGGAATCCTCCGCAAAAGCTCCGGAACACAAATAATAAATGATAAATAATTAAGCGGCCCAAGCCGCAACACACGGCTACGCCGTGACTCACGAACACCACTGGATGTTCAAAGGTGCTCGGTCAGGACTCCAGGAACAGATGACGACTTCCGAGTACAGGACAACTGAGAACAGGAACGACCGGATACAGCAGGACTGGAAACACTTTCAGCAAACAGATTCAGCATTCAGGAAGCTATTACCGGCGTCTGTGAGAAGCCCAGGAAGTGTATTTAACAGGGAGTCCTCCAATCAGCTGTTTGGAGGCTGATTGGATTAAATGCCATACAGCTGCCAAGCTGCATGGCCAGGAAAACAGACATCTCATTATTTAAATTGAACCCAGCAACGGGGAACGCAGTCCGTAAGTGGCGTCCCCGTTGCTAGGGTCCGTGCGGCTCCGTGCGCCCGGCGTCTAGCGTTGCCAGGGAGCCGGCGGCTGTACGCGCACGGCGTCCCTGGTTGCTAGACGCCGGGCCGCAGCGACGAGACCCCGGCGCCTAACAGTAAGGGCGCTGTGTGCTGGCTCCAGGCTATCTCTGTGTCTCTCTTGAAGGGCTCTTTGTGGGTTAATTGTGCTCTTAACCTGTTCCTGTGTGTGTGTGTGTGTGTGTGTGTGTGTGTGTGTGTGTGTGTGTGTGTGTGTGTGTGTGTGTGTGTGCTGTCACTGTCACAGTATGTCAGACAAAGAGTGTGTTTCTTGTAAGGCACAGTGTTCCTCTTCTCCAGGGAATTCACTACAGTGTACTCAATGCAGTGCACCCTCCCAGGCTAGCGGGGCAGAACCAGCTTGGCTGGATTCCATTAGGGGAATGATCTCCAATATCTCCTCTAAATTGTCCGGCAATGAGAAAGAGACGCAATACTGATGACAATTGATGACTGAGTTTATGAATAGAGACTCAGTACACAAACCAGCATCTCAGTCCCCTACCATTTGTCCATAAAAAACGTCCTTTGGCCCATATCCTGCAGTCTGACTCTGATGAAGCGGGGTCAGACATGGAGGAGGGGGAGGTGGATGCAGATGTGGGGGAGGCTACTCTGTCACAGGGAATAGAGGCTCTCATAGAAGCTATTAGAGAGGTACTGCATATGCCTGATAAAGGTAAGAGAGGAGACTGAGGAATCTTATTTTAATGTAAAAAAGAAATCCTCAGCCACTTTTCCTGTGTCAAAGGAACTAAATACCCTGTTTGAAGAACCGTGGGTTAATCCTGATAGGACATTTCAAATCCCTAAAAGGTTGATATCATCTTTTCCCTTTCCTCCTGAGGATAGAAAAAAATGGTAAAATCCACCGATAGTGGATGCATCAGTATCCAGGCTGTCACGGAAATTTGCATTGCCTTTCCCTGGTGCAGCCTCCCTAAAAGACACGGCTGATCGTAGAATTGAGAATACACTCAAATCTTTGTATACAGCTGCTGGGGTGGCACAGAGACCCACTATAGCATGTGGGTGAATTACTAAAGCCATCGCAAAATGGTCAGGTAACCTAATTGAGGGGTTAGGTACCTTGCCTAAGGTGGAGATTATTTTACTCCTGCAACATATACAGGACTCTGCAAATTTTATGGTGGAAGCCATAAAGGAAATAGGCTTACTTCATGCTTGCACCATTGCTATTGCAGTGTCAGCACGCAGAGGCTTATGGCTACGTCAGTTGACTGCCGACGCAGACTCCAGGAAAGGCATGGAAGACCTACCCTTCACAGGAGAGGCCTTATTTGGAGATGAACTAGACAAATGGATCTCCAAAGCTACTGCGGGTAAGTCCACGTATCTTCCTTCTGCAGCTCCCCCAGCCAGGAAGGCTTACCCAGAACCTAATCTACAGTCCATTTGGACTGCCAAGTTCAAGGGCAAAACCAGAGGTGCTTCTACAGCCACCAGAGGCGCTAGAGGTAAACCACGAAAACCAGCAACTGCAGGTTCACAGGAACAGAGCTCAAGTTCTGGTTCCTCACAGTCTTCAGCATGATGGTGGACCGCGATGCCTGGAAGACCGGCAAATGGGAGCCCGACTAAAAAATTTCAGTCACATCTGGACATCATCATGCCAGGATCCCTGTGTCATAGATCTTATTTCCCAGGGCTACAGACTAGAGTTTCAGGAGCTCCCACTTCACAGATTCTTCAAATCAGGCTTACCAGTTTCACAGGAAGCAAGTATAACCTTACAGGACGCCATTGAAAAACTGGTAGACTCAGGTCATTACTCCAGTTCCACCTCACCTGCGAGACAGGTGATATTATTCCAACCTGTTTGTAGAACCAAAACCAGACGGTTCGGTAAGGCCAATTTTGAACCTCAAGTCATTGAACTCGTACTTACGAGTGTTCAAATTCAAGATGGAGTCTCTAAGAGCGGTGAACTCAGGTCTGGAGGAGGGGGAATTTCTAGTGTCTCTGGATAAGGATGTGTACCTTCACATTCCGATCAGGCCACCTCATCAGGCTTATCTATGATTTGCACTGCAGGACTGCCACTACCAGTTCCAGGCCCTGCCATTTGGTCTCTCCACGGCACAGAGAGTGTTCACCAAGGTGATGGCAGAGATGATGTTTCTACTCCGCAAACAGGGAGTGAACATAATTCCATACCTGGATGATCTTCTGATAAAGGCACCATCCAGGGAGCGGTTGATGGACAGTATTCGCCTCTCAACCAGACTACTCCTGGATCACGGGTCGATTCTGAACTTACCAAAATCTCACCTGGAACCGACGCAGAGGCTTTCCTTTCTGGGAATTATACTGGACACGGAATCTCAGAGAGTGTTTCTTCCCGTGGAGAAAGCTATGGAAATCCAGTCGATGGTTCGGGCTGTCCTGAAACCAACCCTGATCTCGGTGCATCTGTGCATTCGCCTTCTCAGGAAAATGGTGGCCTCTTATGAGGTGCTTCAGTACGGAAGGTTTCATGCGAGTCCCTTCCAGCTGGATCTATTGGACAAATGGTCCAGATCGCATCTTCACATGCACCAGAGGATCCGCCTGTCGCCAAGAGCCATGATCTCCCTTCTGTTGTGGCTACAGACTTCTCACCTCGTCGAGGGTTGGCGGTTCGGGATTCAGAATTGGATTGTGCTATCCATGGACGCAAGCCTCAGAGGTTGTGGAGCTGTCACCCAGGGGGTGCAGTTTCAAGGAAGATGGTCAAGTCAGGAAGTCGTCCTTCCAATAAACCTCCAGGAACTCACGGCTATCTACAATGCCCTTCTGCAGGCCTCATCTCTACTTTGGAATCAGGCCATTCAAGTCCAGTTGGACAGTGTAACGGCAGTAACGTACATAAACTGACAGGGCGGAGCGAAAAGCAGAGCAGCAATGTCAGAGGTGTCAAAAATTCTCCTCTGGGCTGAAAAACACGCCGTGGCGTTGTCGGTGGTCTTCATTCCAGGAGTAGACAACTGGGAAGCAGACTTCCTCAGCAGACACGACCTGCACCCGGGGGAGTGGAGCCTTCACCCGGAAGTGATCAGGTGCTTGACACGTCGGTGAGGATATCTGCAAATGGACATGATAGCCTTTCGCCTCAACAAGAAGCACAAGCGGTATTGTTCCAGATCAAGAGACCCACAGGCAGTTTTCTCCACTTCCTCTGATCCCAAGAATTCTAAAAAGAATAAGAAAGGAAAAGGTTCAAGCAATATTAATTGCTCCGGACTGGGCAAGAAGGGCCTTGTATGCAGACCTTCTGGAGATGCTCCTCGAAGATCCGTGGCCTCTGCCTCTTCGCGAGGATCTTCTGCAACAGGGCCCGTTCGTCTATCAAGACTTACTGCAGCTACATTTAATGGCATGGAGGTTGGACGACTGATTCTAGCCAGGAGAGGGATTCCTGACAAGGTCATCCTGACTATGATCCAAGCCAGGAAAGGGGTAATGTCTAAACATTACCACCGTATATGGAAGAAGTATATCTCTTGGTGTGAGAGTGTCAGGAATCTGCATTCTCCATCGCATCACTTCCTGTGAACAGGCGTCTCCTGGCTTCAGTTCTCTGTCTTCAGAGTATCCCCTGTGAATTGGACCTGTGGAACTACAGGTCCCAGCGGTTCCAGTTCCGTTCCAGTCTTCAGTCTCCTGTAGCCTACAGCTCACTGTGCTCCACCCAACCAGTACTATCATTTGGTAAACTACTGGTTTCAGCCAGCAGCCTGGAGTACACATTGCTTCTAGTTAACAGCATTTACTCCCGGTGCACTACTGAGCCCAGCCTGCAATCAGCAGTACATTGCAGAATTACTCTCCTGATGAATCATTAGCTCCAGCTAACTCACAGCTGATCTGAACACCCAATCCAGCACAAAGATGCAACATCCAATCATTACTGAGCATTGGCAAGGGGTATAAACTAGAGATGAGCGCCTGAAATTTTTCGGGTTTTGTGTTTTGGTTTTGGGTTCGGTTCCGCGGCCGTGTTTTGGGTTCGAACGCGTTTTGGCAAAACCTCACCGAATTTTTTTTGTCGGATTCGGGTGTGTTTTGGATTCGGGTGTTTTTTTCAAAAAACACTAAAAAACAGCTTAAATCATAGAATTTGGGGGTCATTTTGATCCCAAAGTATTATTAACCTCAAAAACCATAATTTACACTCATTTTCAGTCTATTCTGAATACCTCACACCTCACAATATTATTTTTAGTCCTAAAATTTGCACCGAGGTCGCTGTGTGAGTAAGATAAGCGACCCTAGTGGCCGACACAAACACCGGGCCCATCTAGGAGTGGCACTGCAGTGTCACGCAGGATGTCCCTTCCAAAAAACCCTCCCCAAACAGCACATGACGCAAAGAAAAAAAGAGGCGCAATGAGGTAGCTGTGTGAGTAAGATTAGCGACCCTAGTGGCCGACACAAACACCGGGCCCATCTAGGAGTGGCACTGCAGTGTCACGCAGGATGGCCCTTCCAAAAAACCCTCCCCAAACAGCACATGACGCAAAGAAAAAAAGAGGCGCAATGAGGTAGCTGACTGTGTGAGTAAGATTAGCGACCCTAGTGGCCGACACAAACACCGGGCACATCTAGGAGTGGCACTGCAGTGTCACGCAGGATGTCCCTTCCAAAAAACCCTCCCCAAACAGCACATGACGCAAAGAAAAAAAGAGGCGCAATGAGGTAGCTGTGTGAGTAAGATTAGCGACCCTAGTGGCCGACACAAACACCGGGCCCATCTAGGAGTGGCACTGCAGTGTCACGCAGGGTGTCCCTTCCAAAAAACCCACCCCAATCAGCACATGATGCAAAGAAAAAGAAAAGAAAAAAGAGGTGCAAGATGGAATTATCCTTGGGCCCTCCCACCCACCCTTATGTTGTATAAACAAAACAGGACATGCACACTTTAACCAACCCATCATTTCAGTGACAGGGTCTGCCACACGACTGTGACTGATATGACGGGTTGGTTTGGACCCCCCCCAAAAAAGAAGCAATTAATCTCTCCTTGCACAAACTGGCTCTACAGAGGCAAGATGTCCACCTCATCTTCACCCTCCGATATATCACCGTGTACATCCCCCTCCTCACAGATTATCAATTCGTCCCCACTGGAATCCACCATCTCAGCTCCCTGTGTACTTTGTGGAGGCAATTGCTGCTGGTCAATGTCTCCGCGGAGGAATTGATTATAATTCATTTTAATGAACATCATCTTCTCCACATTTTCTGGATGTAACCTCGTACGCCGATTGCTGACAAGGTGAGCGGCGGCACTAAACACTCTTTCGGAGTACACACTTGTGGGAGGGCAACTTAGGTAGAATAAAGCCAGTTTGTGCAAGGGCCTCCAAATTGCCTCTTTTTCCTGCCAGTATAAGTACGGACTGTGTGACGTGCCTACTTGGATGCGGTCACTCATATAATCCTCCACCATTCTATCAATGTTGAGAGAATCATATGCAGTGACAGTAGACGACATGTCCGTAATCGTTGTCAGGTCCTTCAGTCCGGACCAGATGTCAGCATCAGCAGTCGCTCCAGACTGCCCTGCATCACCGCCAGCGGGTGGGCTCGGAATTCTGAGCCTTTTCCTCGCACCCCCAGTTGCGGGAGAATGTGAAGGAGGAGATGTTGACAGGTCGCGTTCCGCTTGACTTGACAATTTTGTCACCAGCAGGTCTTTCAACCCCAGCAGACCTGTGTCTGCCGGAAAGAGAGATCCAAGGTAGGCTTTAAATCTAGGATCGAGCACGGTGGCCAAAATGTAGTGCTCTGATTTCAACAGATTGACCACCCGTGAATCCTTGTTAAGCGAATTAAGGGCTGCATCCACAAGTCCCACATGCCTAGCGGAATCGCTCCGTGTTAGCTCCTCCTTCAATGCCTCCAGCTTCTTCTGCAAAAGCCTGATGAGGGGAATGACCTGACTCAGGCTGGCAGTGTCTGAACTGACTTCACGTGTGGCAAGTTCAAAGGGCATCAGAACCTTGCACAACGTTGAAATCATTCTCCACTGCACTTGAGACAGGTGCATTCCACCTACTATATCGTGCTCAATTGTATAGGCTTGAATGGCCTTTTGCTGCTCCTCCAACCTCTGAAGCATATAGAGGGTTGAATTCCACCTCGTTACCACTTCTTGCTTCAGATGATGGCAGGGCAGGTTCAGTAGTATTTGGTGGTGCTCCAGTTTTCTGTACGTGGTGCCTGTACGCCGAAAGTGTCCCGCAATTCTTCTGGCCACCGACAGCATCTCTTGCACGCCCCTGTCGTTTTTTAAAAAATTCTGCACCACCAAATTCAAGGTATGTGCAAAACATGGGACGTGCTGGAATTGGCCCAGATTTAATGCACACACAATATTGCTGGCGTTGTCCGATGCCACAAATCCACAGGAGAGTCCAATTGGGGTAAGCCATTCCGCGATGATCTTCCTCAGTTGCCGTAAGAGGTTTTCAGCTGTGTGCGTATTCTGGAAAGCGGTGATACAAAGCGTAGCCTGCCTAGGAAAGAGTTGGCGTTTGCGAGATGCTGCTACTGGTGCCGCCGCTGCTGTTCTTGCGGCGGGAGTCCATACATCTACCCAGTGGGCTGTCACAGTCATATAGTCCTGACCCTGCCCTGCTCCACTTGTCCACATGTCCGTGGTTAAGTGGACATTGGGTACAGCTGCATTTTTTAGGACACTGGTGACTCTTTTTCTGAGGTCTGTGTACATTTTCGGTATCGCCTGCCTAGAGAAATGGAACCTAGATGGTATTTGGTACCGGGGACACAGTACCTCCAACAAGTCTCTAGTTGGCTCTGCAGTAATGATGGATACCGGAACCACGTTTCTCACCACCCAGGATGCCAAGGCCTCAGTTATCCGCTTTGCAGTAGGATGACTGCTGTGATATTTCATCTTCCTCGCAAAGGACTGTTGAACAGTCAATTGCTTACTGGAAGTAGTACAAGTGGGCTTACGACTTCCCCTCTGGGATGACCATCGACTCCCAGCGGCAACAACAGCAGCGCCAGCAGCAGTAGGCGTTACACGCAAGGATGCATCGGAGGAATCCCAGGCAGGAGAGGACTCGTCAGACTTGCCAGTGACATGGCCTGCAGGACTATTGGCATTCCTGGGGAAGGAGGAAATTGACACTGAGGGAGTTGGTGGGGTGGTTTGCGTGAGCTTGGTTACAAGAGGAAGGGATTTACTGGTCAGTGGACTGCTTCCGCTGTCACCCAAAGTTTTTGAACTTGTCACTGACTTATTATGAATGCGCTGCAGGTGACGTATAAGGGAGGATGTTCCGAGGTGGTTAACGTCCTTACCCCTACTTATTACAGCTTGACAAAGGGAACACACGGCTTGACACCTGTTGTCCGCATTTGTGGTGAAATACCTCCACACCGAAGAGCTGATTTTTTTGGTATTTTCACCTGGCATGTCAACGGCCATATTCCTCCCACGGACAACAGGTGTCTCCCCGGGTGCCTGACTTAAACAAACCACCTCACCATCAGAATCCTCCTGGTCAATTTCCTCCCCAGCGCCAGCAACACCCATATCCTCCTCATCCTGGTGTACTTCAACACTGACATCTTCAATCTGACTATCAGGAACTGGACTGCGGGTGCTCCTTCCAGCACTTGCAGGGGGCATGCAAATAGTGGAAGGCGCATGCTCTTCACGTCCAGTGTTGGGAAGGTCAGGCATCGCAAACGACACAATTGGACTCTCCTTGTGGATTTGGGATTTCAAAGAACGCACAGTTCTTTGCGGTGCTTTTGCCAGCTTGAGTCTTTTCAGTTTTCTAGCGAGAGGCTGAGTGCTTCCATCCTCATGTGAAGCTGAACCACTAGCCATGAACATAGGCCAGGGCCTCAGCCGTTCCTTGCCACTCCGTGTGGTAAATGGCATATTGGCAAGTTTACGCTTCTCCTCCGACAATTTTATTTTAGGTTTTGGAGTCCTTTTTTTTCTGATATTTGGTGTTTTGGATTTGACATGCTCTGTACTATGACATTGGGCATCGGCCTTGGCAGACGACGTTGCTGGCATTTCATCGTCTCGGCCATGACTAGTGGCAGCAGCTTCAGCACGAGGTGGAAGTGGATCTTGATCTTTCCCTAATTTTGGAACCTCAACTTTTTTGTTCTCCATATTTTATAGGCAGAACTAAAAGGCACCTCAGGTAAACAATGGAGATGGATGGATTGGATACTAGTATACAATTATGGACGGACTGCCACGGTTAGGTGGTATAAAAAAACCACGGTTAGGTGGTATATATTATAATAATAATACAATTATGGATGGACGGACTGCCTGCCGACTGCCGACACAGAGGTAGCCACAGCCGTGAACTACCGCACTGTACACTGGTTGATAAAGAGATAGTAGTATACTCGTAACAATTAGGATGACACTATGACGGTATAAAGAATGAAAAAAAAACCACGGTTAGGTGGTAGGTATATAATAATAAATAATACAATTCTGGTCGGACGGACTGCCTGCCGTGTGCCGACACAGAGGTAGCCACAGCCGTGAACTACCGCACTGTACACTGGTTGATAAAGAGATAGTAGTATACTCGTAACAATTAGGATGACACTATGACGGTATAAAGAATGAAAAAAAAACCACGGTTAGGTGGTAGGTATATAATAATAAATAATACAATTCTGGTCGGACGGACTGCCTGCCGTGTGCCGACACAGAGGTAGCCACAGCCGTGAACTACCGCACTGTACACTGGTTGATAAAGAGATAGTAGTATACTCGTAACAATTAGGATGACACTATGACGGTATAAAGAATGAAAAAAAAAACCACGGTTAGGTGGTAGGTATATAATAATAAATAATACAATTCTGGTCGGACGGACTGCCTGCCGTGTGCCGACACAGAGGTAGCCACAGCCGTGAACTACCGCACTGTACACTGGTTGATAAAGAGATAGTAGTATACTCGTAACAATTAGGATGACACTATGACGGTATAAAGAATGAAAAAAAAAACCACGGTTAGGTGGTAGGTATATAATAATAAATAATACAATTCTGGTCGGACGGACTGCCTGCCGTGTGCCGACACAGAGGTAGCCACAGCCGTGAACTACCGCACTGTACACTGGTTGATAAAGAGATAGTAGTATACTCGTAACAATTAGGATGACACTATGACGGTATAAAGAATGAAAAAAAAAACCACGGTTAGGTGGTAGGTATATAATAATAAATAATACAATTCTGGTCGGACGGACTGCCTGCCGTGTGCCGACACAGAGGTAGCCACAGCCGTGAACTACCGCACTGTACACTGGTTGATAAAGAGATAGTAGTATACTCGTAACAATTAGGATGACACTATGACGGTATAAAGAATGAAAAAAAAAACCACGGTTAGGTGGTAGGTATATAATAATAAATAATACAATTCTGGTCGGACGGACTGCCTGCCGTGTGCCGACACAGAGGTAGCCACAGCCGTGAACTACCGCACTGTACACTGGTTGATAAAGAGATAGTAGTATACTCGTAACAATTAGGATGACACTATGACGGTATAAAGAATGAAAAAAAAACCACGGTTAGGTGGTAGGTATATAATAATAAATAATACAATTCTGGTCGGACGGACTGCCTGCCGTGTGCCGACACAGAGGTAGCCACAGCCGTGAACTACCGCACTGTACACTGGTTGATAAAGAGATAGTAGTATACTCGTAACAATTAGGATGACACTATGACGGTATAAAGAATGAAAAAAAAAACCACGGTTAGGTGGTAGGTATATAATAATAAATAATACAATTCTGGTCGGACGGACTGCCTGCCGTGTGCCGACACAGAGGTAGCCACAGCCGTGAACTACCGCACTGTACACTGGTTGATAAAGAGATAGTAGTATACTCGTAACAATTAGGATGACACTATGACGGTATAAAGAATGAAAAAAAAAACCACGGTTAGGTGGTAGGTATATAATAATAAATAATACAATTCTGGTCGGACGGACTGCCTGCCGTGTGCCGACACAGAGGTAGCCACAGCCGTGAACTACCGCACTGTACACTGGTTGATAAAGAGATAGTAGTATACTCGTAACAATTAGGATGACACTATGACGGTATAAAGAATGAAAAAAAAACCACGGTTAGGTGGTAGGTATATAATAATAAATAATACAATTCTGGTCGGACGGACTGCCTGCCGTGTGCCGACACAGAGGTAGCCACAGCCGTGAACTACCGCACTGTACACTGGTTGATAAAGAGATAGTAGTATACTCGTAACAATTAGGATGACACTATGACGGTATAAAGAATGAAAAAAAAAACCACGGTTAGGTGGTAGGTATATAATAATAAATAATACAATTCTGGTCGGACGGACTGCCTGCCGTGTGCCGACACAGAGGTAGCCACAGCCGTGAACTACCGCACTGTACACTGGTTGATAAAGAGATAGTAGTATACTCGTAACAATTAGGATGACACTATGACGGTATAAAGAATGAAAAAAAAAACCACGGTTAGGTGGTAGGTATATAATAATAAATAATACAATTCTGGTCGGACGGACTGCCTGCCGTGTGCCGACACAGAGGTAGCCACAGCCGTGAACTACCGCACTGTACACTGGTTGATAAAGAGATAGTAGTATACTCGTAACAATTAGGATGACACTATGACGGTATAAAGAATGAAAAAAAAAACCACGGTTAGGTGGTAGGTATATAATAATAAATAATACAATTCTGGTCGGACGGACTGCCTGCCGTGTGCCGACACAGAGGTAGCCACAGCCGTGAACTACCGCACTGTACACTGGTTGATAAAGAGATAGTAGTATACTCGTAACAATTAGGATGACACTATGACGGTATAAAGAATGAAAAAAAAACCACGGTTAGGTGGTAGGTATATAATAATAAATAATACAATTCTGGTCGGACGGACTGCCTGCCGTGTGCCGACACAGAGGTAGCCACAGCCGTGAACTACCGCACTGTACTGTGTCTGCTGCTAATATAGACTGGTTGATATTTAAAGAGATATTAGTAGTATACAACAATACTATACTGGTGGTCAGGCACTGGTCACCACTCCTGCAGCAAAAGTGTGCACTGTTAATTAATATAATTGTACTCCTGGCTCCTGCTAACAACCTGCAGTGCTCCCCAGTCTCCCCCACAATTAATTATAAGCTTTTAATTTATACATTGATGACTGTGCAGCACACTGGGCTGAGCTGAGTGCACACAGACTGAGTCACACTGTGTGACTGACTGTGCTGTGTATCGTTTTTTTTTTCAGGCAGAGAACGGATATAGCAGAGAGAAGTGAACGGATATATTATATTAAATAAAAGTTAACTAGCAACTGCACTGGTCACTGACTGTGGTAAACTAACTCTGTCTGCGACTCTGCACAATCTCTCTCTCTCTATCTAATCTATCTCTATTCTAATGGAGAGGACGCCAGACACGTCCTCTCCCTATCAATCTCAATGCACGAGTGAAAATGGCGGCGACGCGCGGCTCCTTATATAGAATCCGAGTCTCGCGATAGAATCCGAGCCTCGCGAGAATCCGACAGCGTCATGATGACGTTCGGGCGCGCTCGGGTTAACCGAGCAAGGCGGGAAGATCCGAGTCGCTCGGACCCGTGAAAAAAAACATGAAGTTCGGGCGGGTTCGGATTCCGAGGAACCGAACCCGCTCATCTCTAGTATAAACTCCAGTTCCTGGCTCAGTCTCATCGCCTTGGACAACGCGTCGTGTTGCTGCATAGCGTCTCCTGTTTCCGGTCTCCAGTGTTTAAACTCCTGTTTCCAGTCTCCAGTGTTCAAACTCCCGTTTCCAGTCTCCAGTGTTCAAACTCCTGTTTCCAGTCTCCAGTGTTCAAACTCCTGTTTCCAGTCTCCAATATTCAAACTCCTGTTTCCGGTCTCCAGTGTTCAAACTCCTGTTTCTCGTAGTCCGTAGAGGATACTGGGCGCCCGCCCGGTGCTTCGTTCTTCCTGCACTGTTACTTGGTTAAGTATTATGGTTTGTTCAAGTGTTGCTGTTCATGTTTCAAGTTTGGTTAGCATGGCTTTCTTATTGTTCTGTGTGTGTAGGTTCGTACTCTCACCACTTTTCTTATCTATCCTTCTCTCAAAGTATGTCCGTCTCCTTGGGCAGTTTCCTAGACTGAGTCTGGTAGGAGGGGCATAGAGGGAGGAGCCAGCGCACACTATCAAATTCTTAAAGTGCCCAAGGCTCCTAGTGGACCCATCTATACCCCATGATACTAAATAGATTCCCAGTATCCTCTACGGACTACGAGAAAATGATTTACCGGTAGGTAATTAAAATCCTATTTTTTCGATTTGCTGCCAGAGTTGTAATTCGTCAGACACACTAATATCTAGAGATGAGCGCCTGAAATTTTTCGGGTTTTGTGTTTTGGTTTTGGGTTCGGTTCCGCGGCCGTGTTTTGGGTTCGAACGCGTTTTGGCAAAACCTCACCGAATTTTTTTTGTCGGATTCGGGTGTGTTTTGGATTCGGGTGTTTTTTTCCAAAAACACTAAAAAACAGCTTAAATCATAGAATTTGGGGGTCATTTTGATCCCAAAGTATTATTAACCTCAAAAACCATAATTTACACTCATTTTCAGTCTATTCTGAATACCTCACACCTCACAATATTATTTTTAGTCCTAAAATTTGCACCGAGGTCGCTGTGTGAGTAAGATAAGCGACCCTAGTGGCCGACACAAACACCGGGCCCATCTAGGAGTGGCACTGCAGTGTCACGCAGGATGTCCCTTCCAAAAAACCCTCCCCAAACAGCACATGACGCAAAGAAAAAAAGAGGCGCAATGAGGTAGCTGTGTGAGTAAGATTAGCGACCCTAGTGGCCGACACAAACACCGGGCCCATCTAGGAGTGGCACTGCAGTGTCACGCAGGATGGCCCTTCCAAAAAACCCTCCCCAAACAGCACATGACGCAAAGAAAAAAAGAGGCGCAATGAGGTAGCTGTGTGAGTAAGATTAGCGACCCTAGTGGCCGACACAAACACCGGGCCCATCTAGGAGTGGCACTGCAGTGTCACGCAGGATGTCCCTTCCAAAAAACCCTCCCCAAACAGCACATGACGCAAAGAAAAAAAGAGGCGCAATGAGGTAGCTGTGTGAGTAAGATTAGCGACCCTAGTGGCCGACACAAACACCGGGCCCATCTAGGAGTGGCACTGCAGTGTCACGCAGGATGTCCCTTCCAAAAAACCCTCCCCAAACAGCACATGACGCAAAGAAAAAAAGAGGCGCAATGAGGTAGCTGACTGTGTGAGTAAGATTAGCGACCCTAGTGGCCGACACAAACACCGGGCCCATCTAGGAGTGGCACTGCAGTGTCACGCAGGATGTCCCTTCCAAAAAACCCTCCCCAATCAGCACATGATGCAAAGAAAAAGAAAAGAAAAAAGAGGTGCAAGATGGAATTGTCCTTGGGCCCTCCCACCCACCCTTATGTTGTATAAACAAAACAGGACATGCACACTTTAACCAACCCATCATTTCAGTGACAGGGTCTGCCACACGACTGTGACTGATATGACGGGTTGGTTTGGACCCCCCCCAAAAAAGAAGCAATTAATCTCTCCTTGCACAAACTGGCTCTACAGAGGCAAGATGTCCACCTCATCTTCACCCTCCGATATATCACCGTGTACATCCCCCTCCTCACAGATTATCAATTCGTCCCCACTGGAATCCACCATCTCAGCTCCCTGTGTACTTTGTGGAGGCAATTGCTGCTGGTCAATGTCTCCGCGGAGGAATTGATTATAATTCATTTTAATGAACATCATCTTCTCCACATTTTCTGGATGTAACCTCGCACGCCGATTGCTGACAAGGTGAGCGGCGGCACTAAACACTCTTTCGGAGTACACACTTGTGGGAGGGCAACTTAGGTAGAATAAAGCCAGTTTGTGCAAGGGCCTCCAAATTGCCTCTTTTTCCTGCCAGTATAAGTACGGACTGTGTGACGTGCCTACTTGGATGCGGTCACTCATATAATCCTCCACCATTCTATCAATGTTGAGAGAATCATATGCAGTGACAGTAGACGACATGTCCGTAATCGTTGTCAGGTCCTTCAGTCCGGACCAGATATCAGCATCAGCAGTCGCTCCAGACTGCCCTGCATCACCGCCAGCGGGTGGGCTCGGAATTCTGAGCCTTTTCCTCGCACCCCCAGTTGCGGGAGAATGTGAAGGAGGAGATGTTGACAGGTCGCGTTCCGCTTGACTTGACAATTTTGTCACCAGCAGGTCTTTCAACCCCAGCAGACCTGTGTCTGCCGGAAAGAGAGATCCAAGGTAGGCTTTAAATCTAGGATCGAGCACGGTGGCCAAAATGTAGTGCTCTGATTTCAACAGATTGACCACCCGTGAATCCTTGTTAAGCGAATTAAGGGCTGCATCCACAAGTCCCACATGCCTAGCGGAATCGCTCCCTTTTAGCTCCTCCTTCAATGCCTCCAGCTTCTTCTGCAAAAGCCTGATGAGGGGAATGACCTGACTCAGGCTGGCAGTGTCTGAACTGACTTCACGTGTGGCAAGTTCAAAGGGCATCAGAACCTTGCACAACGTTGAAATCATTCTCCACTGCACTTGAGACAGGTGCATTCCACCTACTATATCGTGCTCAATTGTATAGGCTTGAATGGCCTTTTGCTGCTCCTCCAACCTCTGAAGCATATAGAGGGTTGAATTCCACCTCGTTACCACTTCTTGCTTCAGATGATGGCAGGGCAGGTTCAGTAGTTTTTGGTGGTGCTCCAGTCTTCTGTACGTGGTGCCTGTACGCCGAAAGTGTCCCGCAATTTTTCTGGCCACCGACAGCATCTCTTGCACGCCCCTGTCGTTTTTTAAAAAATTCTGCACCACCAAATTCAAGGTATGTGCAAAACATGGGACGTGCTGGAATTTGCCCATATTTAATGCACACACAATATTGCTGGCGTTGTCCGATGCCACAAATCCACAGGAGAGTCCAATTGGGGTAAGCCATTCCGCGATGATCTTCCTCAGTTGCCGTAAGAGGTTTTCAGCTGTGTGCGTATTCTGGAAAGCGGTGATACAAAGCGTAGCCTGCCTAGGAAAGAGTTGGCGTTTGCGAGATGCTGCTACTGGTGCCGCCGCTGCTGTTCTTGCGGCGGGAGTCCATACATCTACCCAGTGGGCTGTCACAGTCATATAGTCCTGACCCTGCCCTGCTCCACTTGTCCACATGTCCGTGGTTAAGTGGACATTGGGTACAACTGCATTTTTTAGGACACTGGTGAGTCTTTTTCTGACGTCCGTGTACATTCTCGGTATCGCCTGCCTAGAGAAGTGGAACCTAGATGGTATTTGGTAACGGGGGCACACTGCCTCAATAAATTGTCTAGTTCCCTGTGAACTAACGGCGGATACCGGACGCACGTCTAACACCAACATAGTTGTCAAGGACTCAGTTATCCGCTTTGCAGTAGGATGACTGCTGTGATATTTCATCTTCCTCGCAAAGGACTGTTGAACAGTCAATTGCTTACTGGAAGTAGTACAAGTGGGCTTACGACTTCCCCTCTGGGATGACCATCGACTCCCAGCGGCAACAACAGCAGCGCCAGCAGCAGTAGGCGTTACACGCAAGGATGCATCGGAGGAATCCCAGGCAGGAGAGGACTCGTCAGAATTGCCAGTGACATGGCCTGCAGGACTATTGGCATTCCTGGGGAAGGAGGAAATTGACACTGAGGGAGTTGGTGGGGTGGTTTGCGTGAGCTTGGTTACAAGAGGAAGGGATTTACTGGTCAGTGGACTGCTTCCGCTGTCACCCAAAGTTTTTGAACTTGTCACTGACTTATTATGAATGCGCTGCAGGTGACGTATAAGGGAGGATGTTCCGAGGTGGTTAACGTCCTTACCCCTACTTATTACAGCTTGACAAAGGGAACACACGGCTTGACACCTGTTGTCCGCATTTCTGGTGAAATACCTCCACACCGAAGAGCTGATTTTTTTGGTATTTTCACCTGGCATGTCAACGGCCATATTCCTCCCACGGACAACAGGTGTCTCCCCGGGTGCCTGACTTAAACAAACCACCTCACCATCAGAATCCTCCTGGTCAATTTCCTCCCCAGCGCCAGCAACACCCATATCCTCCTCATCCTGGTGTACTTCAACACTGACATCTTCAATCTGACTATCAGGAACTGGACTGCGGGTGCTCCTTCCAGCACTTGCAGGGGGCGTGCAAATGGTGGAAGGCGCATGCTCTTCACGTCCAGTGTTGGGAAGGTCAGGCATCGCAACCGACACAATTGGACTCTCCTTGTGGATTTGGGATTTCAAAGAACGCACAGTTCTTTGCGGTGCTTTTGCCAGCTTGAGTCTTTTCAGTTTTCTAGCGAGAGGCTGAGTGCTTCCATCCTCATGTGAAGCTGAACCACTAGCCATGAACATAGGCCAGGGCCTCAGCCGTTCCTTGCCACTCCGTGTGGTAAATGGCATATTGGCAAGTTTACGCTTCTCCTCCGACAATTTTATTTTAGGTTTTGGAGTCCTTTTTTTACTGATATTTGGTGTTTTGGTTTTGACATGCTCTGTACTATGCCATTGGGCATCGGCCTTGGCAGACGACGTTGCTGGCATTTCATCGTCTCGGCCATGACTAGTGGCAGCAGCTTCAGCACGAGGTGGAAGTGGATCTTGATCTTTCCCTAATTTTGGAACCTCAACATTTTTGTTCTCCATATTTTAATAGGCACAACTAAAAGGCACCTCAGGTAAACAATGGAGATGGATGGATTGGATACTAGTATACAATTATGGACGGGCTGCCGAGTGCCGACACAGAGGTAGCCACAGCCGTGAACTACCGCACTGTACTGTGTCTGCTGCTAATATATAGACTGGTTGATAAAGAGATAGTATACTCGTAACTAGTATGTATGTATAAAGAAAGAAAAAAAAACCACGGTTAGGTGGTATATACAATTATGGACGGGCTGCCGAGTGCCGACACAGAGGTAGCCACAGCCGTGAACTACCGCACTGTACTGTGTCTGCTGCTAATATATAGACTGGTTGATAAAGAGATAGTATACTCGTAACTAGTATGTATGTATAAAGAAAGAAAAAAAAACCACGGTTAGGTGGTATATACAATTATGGACGGGCTGCCGAGTGCCGACACAGAGGTAGCCACAGCCGTGAACTACCGCACTGTACTGTGTCTGCTGCTAATATAGACTGGTTGATAAAGAGATAGTATACTCGTAACTAGTATGTATGTATAAAGAATGAAAAAAAAACCACGGTTAGGTGGTATATACAATTATGGACGGGCTGCCGAGTGCCGACACAGAGGTAGCCACAGCCGTGAACTACCGCACCGTACTATGTCTGCTGCTAATATATAGACTGGTTGATAAAGAGATAGTATACTCGTAACTAGTATGTATGTATGAAGAAAGAAAAAAAAACCACGGTTAGGTGGTATATACAATTATGGACGGGCTGCCGAGTGCCGACACAGAGGTAGCCACAGCCGTGAACTACCGCACTGTACTGTGTCTGCTGCTAATATATAGACTGGTTGATAAAGAGATAGTATACTCGTAACTAGTATGTATGTATAAAGAAAGAAAAAAAAACCACGGTTAGGTGGTATATACAATTATGGACGGGCTGCCGAGTGCCGACACAGAGGTAGCCACAGCCGTGAACTACCGCACTGTACTGTGTCTGCTGCTAATATATAGACTGGTTGATAAAGAGATAGTATACTCGTAACTAGTATGTATGTATAAAGAAAGAAAAAAAAACCACGGTTAGGTGGTATATACAATTATGGACGGGCTGCCGAGTGCCGACACAGAGGTAGCCACAGCCGTGAACTACCGCACTGTACTGTGTCTGCTGCTAATATATAGACTGGTTGATAAAGAGATAGTATACTCGTAACTAGTATGTATGTATAAAGAAAGAAAAAAAAACCACGGTTAGGTGGTATATACAATTATGGACGGGCTGCCGAGTGCCGACACAGAGGTAGCCACAGCCGTGAACTACCGCACTGTACTGTGTCTGCTGCTAATATATAGACTGGTTGATAAAGAGATAGTATACTCGTAACTAGTATGTATGTATAAAGAAAGAAAAAAAAACCACGGTTAGGTGGTATATACAATTATGGACGGGCTGCCGAGTGCCGACACAGAGGTAGCCACAGCCGTGAACTACCGCACTGTACTGTGTCTGCTGCTAATATATAGACTGGTTGATAAAGAGATAGTATACTCGTAACTAGTATGTATGTATAAAGAAAGAAAAAAAAACCACGGTTAGGTGGTATATACAATTATGGACGGGCTGCCGAGTGCCGACACAGAGGTAGCCACAGCCGTGAACTACCGCACTGTACTGTGTCTGCTGCTAATATAGACTGGTTGATAAAGAGATAGTATACTACTAATATTATATACTGGTGGTCAGGTCACTGGTCACTAGTCACACTGGCAGTGGCACTCCTGCAGCAAAAGTGTGCACTGTTTAATTTTAATATAATATTATGTACTCCTGGCTCCTGCTATAACCTATAACTGGCACTGCAGTAGTGCTCCCCAGTCTCCCCCACAATTATAAGCTGTGTGAGCTGAGCAGTCAGACAGATATATAATATATATAGATGATGCAGCACACTGGCCTGAGCCTGAGCAGTGCACACAGATATGGTATGTGACTGACTGAGTCACTGTGTGTATCGCTTTTTTCAGGCAGAGAACGGATATATTAAATAAACTGCACTGTGTGTCTGGTGGTCACTCACTATATAATATATTATGTACTCCTGGCTCCTGCTATAACCTATAACTGGCACTGCAGTAGTGCTCCCCAGTCTCCCCCACAATTATAAGCTGTGTGAGCTGAGCAGTCAGACAGATATATATAATATTATATATAGATAATAGATGATGCAGCACACTGGCCTGAGCCTGAGCAGTGCACACAGATATGGTATGCGACTGAGTCACTGTGTGCTGTGTATCGCTTTTTTCAGGCAGAGAACGGATTATATTATGTACTCCTGGCTCCTGCTATAACCTATAACTGGCACTGCAGTAGTGCTCCCCAGTCTCCCCCACAATTATAAGCTGTGTGAGCTGAGCAGTCAGACAGATATATATAATATTATATATAGATAATAGATGATGCAGCACACTGGCCTGAGCCTGAGCAGTGCACACAGATATGGTATGTGACTGAGTCACTGTGTGCTGTGTATCGCTTTTTTCAGGCAGAGAACGGATTATAAATAAAAGTGGTGGTCACTGGTCACTATCAGCAAAACTGTGCACTGTACACTACTGAGTACTCCTAATGCTCCCCAAAATTAGTAAATCAAGTGTCTCTCTAATCTATTCTAATTCTAAACGGAGAGGACGCCAGCCACGTCCTCTCCCTATCAATCTCAATGCACGTGTGAAAATGGCGGCGACGCGCGGCTCCTTATATAGAATCCGAGTCTCGCGATAGAATCCGAGCCTCGCGAGAATCCGACAGCGTCATGATGACGTTCGGGCGCGCTCGGGTTAACCGAGCAAGGCGGGAAGATCCGAGTCGCTCGGACCCGTGAAAAAAAACATGAAGTTCTGGCGGGTTCGGATTCAGAGAAACCGAACCCGCTCATCTCTACTAATATCTGGCGGTTTGTAGCATGTCCCTATTAAAAGCTTTTTTGTATCTTTACTCCCACTCAAAATCTCAACCCATAATGACTCCATGTTATCTCCAGTCCCCTCATAAATTACCCCCTTTACATAAGGTTTTAAGAATGGCTTAACATAAAGACAAACACCCCCTCCTTTCTTATTAGTCCTATCTCTCCGGAAGAGGGTGTACCCCTCCATGTTTGCTGCCCAGTTGTGAGAATCATCCCACCATGGAGCTGTAATGCCTATTATATCATATTGGTCATTAACTGCAATTGTTTCTAATTCCCCCATTTTACTTGTTAGGCTTCTTGCATACACTTCAGTTTAGTACTTCCCTGAACGGCAAGTTTAGTTGTAGACGTTTCCTTAGGAAGTTGAGTTTTTCTTAATTTACCATCGCTAACTATATTTCTCCTACCCCCTCTCCACCCCCATTATAGTTTATACAGCCCTCTTTTCTACTCTCTCTAGTTGTCCCACTAATTCTTTCTTGTCCCTCCCCCCAGGCACCTAGTTTAAAAACTGCTCCAACCTTCTAACCATCCTTTCCCCAGCACCGCTGCCCCCTCCTCATTCAGGTGCAAACCATCGCAACGAAAAAGATGGCGCCTGACTGACAAGTCTGCCCAGTGTTCCAAGAACACAAACCCCTCTTTACTGCACCAGTCCCTGAGCCACACATTTACCTCCCTAATCTCCGTCTGCCTCCCTGGACTAGCGCGTGGCACAGGTAATATTTCAGAGAATATTACCCTACATGTCCTTGCCTTTATTTTCTGGCCTAGGTCCCTGTAATCTTCCTTAAGGACATCCCACCTACCACTAACTTTGTCGTTAGTGTCAACGTGCACCAAGACCGACGGGTCTTTCCCGGACCCTCCCAACAATCTTTCTACCCTGTCCGCAATGTGCCGTACCCGAGCACCCGGGAGACAACAGACTGTATGGTGATCGCGATCCCGGTAGCAGATTACCCTGTCTGTCTTCCTGATGATAGAATCCTCTACCACCACAATCAGACTAGGCACCTCGCTTTCTCTTATCCCCTTTGCGCCGGAAGGACTGCCCCTCCGGTTGCTAGAGGGAACGGTATCCACCGGCTCTGTCATTTCCTCACTGCCATTCCCAGAATCCTTGTCCAATCAGGTGAATTTATTGGGGTTTGGCAGATCGGAGATGTCCTGTCTCCACCTCTTCTTCTCCCTTCTAACCATGACCCAGCTAGCTACCTGATTGTCCCTCAGTCGCGTAACTGTTTGCTCTGGATCAGTTACCTAGGCTTCCAGAGCAACCATTCGAACACACCCCACGCAGATGTAGTCACACTGGGACGGTTGCTCTAGGTGCGCATACATCTTGCACGACATGCACTGAGTGAGATTCTCAGTCACGGCCCCACCCATTTTGTGTGTAAGGTCTAACTCCCTGTTACCTTTAGAAAACAATACATAAAATGCAATACAATATGGTACTAAAGCCTATCTGTGGAGAGAAACAAGATTAAACAACAGAACAGTAATAGATAATACAATGTGTAAAATTATATCAATGCAAAACACTCAATACACTAATGCCAATGATACTAGCGAGTCTGGACCTCCTGCTGCCGGTTGCTCCCAGCACCTGACTCCATCCCGCGCTTGCACACTCGCTCCTTACAGCGTCTCAGTGTGCTTTGTTGACAATCTGGATTGCCCCGCCACTTGGCTGCAGCACCTGTCCTGCTCCGGCTTCCCTCGCCCACAGCGCCTTATCCCTGGCGCCTGGCTTTCATCCCGCTGCAACTCCCCGCTCCTGGTGCCTTACCCCTGGCACCTGGCTCCAGCTCCTGTCCCCCTCCGGCTCTCACTCTTGGCGTCTTTCTCCCCCGGCACCGCCTCTGTCTGTGCACTTGGGTGCACGCGTCACATCCGCTTCCGGGTCACAGTGCATCCAGTCAGTCTCCTCACAGCGCGTGCAGCACATGGTTGGGAGGTATGCTTTATGTGCCATGGGCCTTTCTGGGTGGCGCCCATGCGAATACACAGAACTGATCCATCTCAGAGTTTCATCGCTGCGTCGGTAACATCCATGCTTCTTCCAACGGCTGGGGTGGGTGAAGGTCCCAATACTCAGGCATACTCCGCTTGATACTCAAATAAGCATAAGGTGGTAAGCAGAGTGGTGGGGCCGCAGTTGTGCCATAATCCGCCCCTATATGAACATTTAGGTTGAGAACCTACATGAACAGAAAGACTCTGACATAAACTGATATTTATTTTAAATTATGTCTAAGATTTAAGTTTGGTCAGAAATTCCAGTTTCACCTGATCGTTCCACAAAAAGGCGGTCGCTCTCCTTGTTAATCCAACAGCGGCAGGTGTCACAGAAGTGACCTACGCTGGATACCTGCTATTCCCACCGTTGTCAGTGTTACAGGATGGACAATGGGCCTAATTCTGAGTTGATTGCAGCAGCAAATTTGTTAGCAGTTGGGCAAAACCCCGGCAGATATAACATGTGCAGAGAGAGTTAGATTTGGGTGGGGTGTGTTCAAACAGAAATCTAAATTGCAGTGTAAAAATAAAGCAGTCAGTATTTACCCTGCACAGAAACAAAATAACCCACCCAAATCTAACTCTCTCTGCAAATGTTATATCTGCCCCCCCCCCCCCTCCCCCCTGCAGTGCACTTGGGTTTACCCAATTGCTAACAAACATGCTGCTGCGATCAACTCAGAATGACCCCCCATGTGTTGGTGAAGCCACTGAACCACGCCGGTCACTGATGCTAGTATCAAGCAGGTAATAATTGACCTGAACATTTGTGCTTCAATCCATTCCCAAGACCTCAAAGAGGCTTTTTGTTATCAGCGATAATTTACCTGTCCTAAAAATTGATTGTACGGTTATAAATAATAATATATTGATACGGAGCCCTTATCATACAATGATATACTGTGACCTGGGCTTATCTTCCCTAACACTCTATAAATACCAACATAAATGGATATAACCACTGTTAACATGTCCAGGAGAGCAATAAATCTCCAGGAATCCCAACCAGGGTATAAATGCATTGGTTCTAATCTGTTTTATTTTATTCTGTACTGAAATTAATCGTTTTCCAAGGATGGGAAAGCTTCCCACAACCGGAACCTGTGGTTTCACAGAAGCTGGAGAGCCTCAGGTTGACCAGGCCTGTATATAGCTCACAGGCTTCTGGTGGTGATACTGGCCAATGTTACAGCCACCCATGGTTTGATAGGTCACACTGTACTTAGGCCTTTATAACAAGGCAGCCTCCTTCCTCGTCTGTGATATGACTGTCACTGGCGTGCGCAGCACATTTTATTAGGGGGTGCACTGTCAGAGGGGTGTCTAGCACCGCCTTTTGGGCGAGTCTAGCACCATCTATTGATGGTCAACGCATATAAAATATCCACCTTTGTACCAATCCTAATAAAGCAGATACATTGTCAGATGTTGTGGTGTGCACCAAACAAACACCCCTGATGGCACTCACTGCAATTACATTGCTCCTCCTCAGCCTGGTCTGGCTCCCCCTCTCTTTCCCCTGCAAGCTGCAGCAGCTTACTTACAAGTCAGTAACTAAACTGACACTGACAGTCGCAGACTAGTACTCCTGCTGCTGGAAAAACGAGTGACATGTCAATGTTGCTGCCGACAGCCTGCCAGTATTGAATTTGTCTTCCTAAGAGGAACGCTGGCTGCATGCTGCTCCGCATCAGTGGCTGGCGTTGGCATAGCATAGAAGGAGAGAGGTGTGTATGTGGCGGGTGTGATGGGTGGGCATGCGAGCAGCATGATGTAATCACATCACATCACGCTGTTTTTGTACATGGAGGTGGAGCCGGGAGTTTGAAAGCCGGTGGCAGTGGCACCCTTGATTAACCCAGGCGTCCGGTCAGTAATGCAGTCCTGCCAGGGTGCAGTGCAGAGGGGACAGAAATCAGCCTGCTCGGCGATCGCTGCATCAGGCATGTGAGATCGGGGTACAGAGGGAAAAGGTAGCAGGTGCACTATCTCACACTAGCTCAACCTGTAGTAACCAGAGGCACTTAGCATAGTCCTGGCCAGGGCTATGAGCTTACCCACCGCATCAAGGTAGCCTCTCATTGGGTAAGTCCCTAACACTAACGATAGGGGTTCAGGACCTGAACCCCTATAGTTAGTGTTAGGGACTTACCCAATGAGAGGCTACCTTGATGCGGTGGGTAAGCTCAAAGCCCTGGCCAGGAATATGCTAAGTGCCTCTGGTTACTACAGGTTGAGCTAGTGTGAGATAGTGCACCTGCTACCTTTTCCCTCTGTACACTTTACTAAGTCTCAAGCAGAGTAGCACCTCACTACCTAATTAAGGTGTGCAAATTAGGGCCCATTTCCCTCTGTAACTGATGTGAGATCGGGGTGCCAGACATTAGGGGGTGCCTGTGCGCACCAGGCACCCCCCCTGCGCACACCTATGATGACTGTGGTGTCCACGTGGCCGTTTATTAACCATTTCTCCAACAGGTTCTTGATGGAAATCTTCATACGGTGCTGATGGGCCCAGAACACAGTCCAGTAGTGACTGTCAGAAATGACGACCGCCTACAGGAAATAATACATTTTGAGTTATTCTAGGAGCCATAAACAAATAAATTATAGAGATATATATATAAGAAAAAAAAAAACAGACAAAAGCAATATGGGAAGCAATGCAATAATCGTTAAAAGGTGGCAGGTATTTAAAGGTGGGACACTGAGGACACTAAGGGCCTGAATCAGCGGCGTCCATGTCCGAGTCTTTTGCCGATCACTCATCTGCGATTTTATGCTAATGCCGTTACAAGCGCCTCCCTGATGTACATCTGTGTGTCTGACTGTGTAAGGCCCGAGACGGCCACTGTCAGCGTCTTTAGCTTCTGAAATGGAGCTTATTGGGGCCAATTCAATTGTTAGTCTCCGCGGCCGCCACTAGATGGCCCCCAATGGAGCAATTCAATTGTTGCTCCATTTGGACTCTGGTGAGTCTGTAAACGCAACCAAAACATCGAAATGGTGCAGATTCTCCATCAGAGTATAGCCGACAAAGTGAGAGTATGTGTGTCTGACACCGCAACCACATCTGCAACATTCCCATAACATGCCCATAAGACAAACCATCCTCGTGAGTCTAACTATCCCCCTTCCAGTAACACCCAGCACATTTGCAATACATTTCAGCATCCGTATGTCTCAATCGATCCCAGAGCCGTCTTAACAGCAGTGTAGGCCCCTGGGCACAGCAGTGCACTGGGGCCCCTACCCACCCATCAGTGGTAGGGGTGGAGGGTGCTATCAGCGGCAGCTTTGATGTCCCGCGGGGCGTAGGGGAGTTCTATCTTTCGCTCAGCATGTAGGACCTGGAATAATTTCTGCTAATTACTCCTTTACTGCACAAATGGGACGGGAAGGAGAACACTAAACTGTAGAAAGGGACATTATTCTGAATGAAGGGGCCCTGGTACATGACTTCCAGGGTGGTAGGGGGTGTTTAATACACAGGGGAGGGGTGGATTGTGGAGTGGGCTTAATATTCATTATTTTCCGGGGGTCAGGGCAGCTTACTTTACTGCAGATATCTCCAGTTCCTGGAAATAGATTTCTTAGCTTTAATGGGATAAACTAGAGAGTCCCACCTTTCAGGAGGTACTGGGGACTTGGGGATCAGACTTCAGGAGCCAGATCAATCCACCAATGAAAATATAAAACTGCATATTAGGCGTGTGGAGCTGGAGCAGGGACCAGCTGCTTGAAGGCTGATATATCTGGCTCTGGGCATAGTAGAGACAAGCTGCCAGCGTCCACTGAAAGGGGAGAGTCCCAGCTTTTGGAGTATATCCTCAGAAAAACTCTAAGTCAGACAGAACCCAAGATATCTGGCTGGGAAGAACAATCAACAGGCTTAACAGGCTCGGATGGGGACCACTGCTTTGAAGTCGGATATCTCCGGTTCCCCAGGGCCGATTTTCAAAAATCTGGTACCCCTGGAAAGAGGGGACCCTCAGCTATCAGCCTAGGACCCTTTTACTCCTGGGGCCCTTGGGCAAGAGCCCACTGAGCCCATACGAAAAGACGGCCCTGAACGATCCTGCTACTGTGCACGCACACACCATTTGACTATGCACTGTTACTTTTTCGCGAACATTGGCTCTGCGTCTGGCCCTATGTAGGTATGTGATGCCTCATGTCTCGGTACTGACACTTGATCATAGTAGGGACAGCGTTTTTCAAAACTGCTGCGACCAAAATTTAAATTAAATTGACGTGTGCGCATTACAGCAGTGAAGCACAGACCACCGATAATCGCTCACCTGTGTGAACATCGGAAAAGCGTATAATAATGATTCAGGCTCTGCGTTAGTCAGCCAGCCAGCTCAAGTATGCACAGTAGAACTGTAAGCCCGGGTAAATATGTATGGAACACGGAAGAGAGCACCTGATGAAGGACCGCACCCAGCCATGGTAGTAGCAGTGTTACCACAAGCCTGCAAAATAGGCCTAATTATAAATCTGTTGATAGTTAGGGTGGGTACACACTAGGCCAGGGGTGGCCAACCAGTCAGAAACAAAGAGCCAAAAAATCTTGTTAGGCACGTCAAAGAGCAGACATCGAGCCGCAGGCGCACATACAAAAATGGGGTGTGGCCTTGTGCCTGCTAGGCCACGCCTCTGGTATAAAATACATTTAAAAAGCCAGATCCACATAAAATAAAATTTTAAAGCCAGGTCCAACATTTAAAAAGCCACTTCCACATAAAATAATTGAGAAAGAAAGATCTCCATTAAAATATATTGAAAAAGCCACATTCACATAATACACTTCAGCTCCCCCATGTGTCACTCCAGCGAGTACCCTGCTGTGCCACTTCAGCCAGCTACCTCATGTGTCACACCTGCTAGCACACTCCTATAGTATGTCACTCCAGCCAGCTCCCCCATGAGTCACTCCTGCCAACACTCTCCTGTGTCACTCCTGCCAGGACCCTCATGTGTCACTACAGCCCTCCCGAAAACACACCAGTTGTCATTGCAGCATCCCCTTATGTGTCCTCTGTTTGCCAGTGGGTGTCTCACCTCTAGTATCTGGCTTTCTTAGTTCTCAGTCCCCGTAGTGCTGCTGCTGCCTGTCTGCCCTGGAGTGCAGTGGTTTCCGGATCTGTTGTGGTCACGTGACTTCGAGTGTCGGGAGCCACATCTGAATAAAGAAAGAGCCGCATGAGGCTCAAGAGCCACAGGTTGGCCACCGCTGCACTAGGCAATGTGCTCTATGAGCGACATCCCCTAGTGTATTTCCTTCCCTGACAGGGGGGTCGGCGGCAGTGTGTATACACTAGAGATGTGCACTTGAAATTTTTCGGATTTTGTGTTTTGGTTTTGGGTTCGGTTCTGCGGCCGTGTTTTGGGTTCGACCGCGTTTTGGCAAAACCTCACCGAATTTTTTTTGTCGGATTCGGGTGTGTTTTGGATTCGGGTGTTTTTTTCAAAAAACACTAAAAAACAGCTTAAATCATAGAATTTGGGGGTCATTTTGATCCCAAAGTATTATTAACCTCAAAAACCATAATTTCCACTCATTTTCAGTCTATTCTGAATACCTCACACCTCACAATATTATTTTTAGTCCTAAAATTTGCACCGAGGTCGCTGGATGACTAAGCTAAGCGACCCTAGTGGCCGACACAAACACCGGGCCCATCTAGGAGTGGCACTGCAGTGTCACGCAGGATGGCCCTTCCAAAAAACACTCCCCAAACAGCACATGACGCAAAGAAAAAAAGAGGCGCAATGAGGTAGCTGTGTGAGTAAGATAAGCGCCCCTAGTGGCCGACACAAACACCGGGCCCATCTAGGAGTTGCACTGCAGTGTCACGCAGGATGGCCCTTCCAAAAAACACTCCCCAAACAGCACATGACGCAAAGAAAAAAAGAGGCGCAATGAGGTAGCTGTGTGAGTAAGCTAAGCGACCCTAGTGGCCGACACAAACACCTGGCCCATCTAGGAGTGGCACTGCAGTGTCACGCAGGATGGCCCTTCCAAAAAACACTCCCCAAACAGCACATGACGCAAAGAAAAAAAGAGGCGCAATGAGGTAGCTGTGTGAGTAAGATAAGCGACCCTAGTGGCCGACACAAACACCGGGCCCATCTAGGAGTGGCACTGCAGTGTCACGCAGGATGGCCCTTCCAAAAAACACTCCCCAAACAGCACATGACACAAAGAAAAAAAGAGGCGCAATGAGGTAGCTGTGTGAGTAAGATAAGCGACCCTAGTGGCCGACACAAACACCGGGCCCATCTAGGAGTGGCACTGCAGTGTCACGCAGGATGGCCCTTCCAAAAAACACTCCCCAAACAGCACATGACGCAAAGAAAAAAAGAGGCGCAATGAGGTAGCTGTGTGAGTAAGATAAGCGACCCTAGTGGCCGACACAAACACCTGGCCCATCTAGGAGTGGCACTGCAGTGTCACGCAGGATGGCCCTTCCAAAAAACACTCCCCAAACAGCACATGACGCAAAGAAAAATTAAAGAAAAAAGAGGTGCAAGATGGAATTGTCCTTGGGCCCTCCCACCCACCCTTATGTTGTATAAACAGGACATGCACACTTTAACCAACCCATCATTTCAGTGACAGGGTCTGCCACACGACTGTGACTGAAATGACGGGTTGGTTTGGACCCCCACCAAAAAAGAAGCAATTAATCTCTCCTTGCACAAACTGGCTCTACAGAGGCAAGATGTCCACCTCATCATCATCCTCCGATATATCACCGTGTACATCCCCCTCCTCACAGATTATCAATTCGTCCCCACTGGAATCCACCATCTCAGCTCCCTGTGTACTTTGTGGAGGCAATTGCTGCTGGTCAATGTCTCCACGGAGGAATTGATTATAATTCATTTTAATGAACATCATCTTCTCCACATTTTCTGGAAGTAACCTCGTACGCCGATTGCTGACAAGGTGAGCGGCGGCACTAAACACTCTTTCGGAGTACACACTTGTGGGAGGGCAACTTAGGTAGAATAAAGCCAGTTTGTGCAAAGGCCTCCAAATTGCCTCTTTTTCCTGCCAGTATAAGTACGGACTGTGTGACGTGCCTACTTGGATGCGGTCACTCATATAATCCTCCACCATTCTTTCAATGGGGAGAGAATCATGCAGTGACAGTAGACGACATGTCCGTAATCGTTGACAGGTCCTTCAGTCCGGACCAGATGTCAGCATCAGCAGTCGCTCCAGACTGCCCTGCATCACCGCCAGCGGGTGGGCTCGGAATTCTGAGCCTTTTCCTGGCACCCCCAGTTGCGGGAGAATGTGAAGGAGGAGATGTTGACAGGTCGCGTTCCGCTTGACTTGACAATTTTCTCACCAGCAGGTCTTTGAACCCCAGCAGACTTGTGTCTGCCGGAAAGAGAGATCCAAGGTAGGTTTTAATTCTAGGATCGAGCACGGTGGCCAAAATGTAGTGCTCTGATTTCAACAGATTGACCACCCGTGAATCCTTGTTAAGCAAATTAAGGGCTCCATCCACAAGTCCCACATGCCTAGCGGAATCGCTCCGTGTTAGCTCCTCCTTCAATGTCTCCAGCTTCTTCTGCAAAAGCCTGATGAGGGGAATGACCTGACTCAGGCTGGCAGTGTCTGAACTGACTTCACGTGTGGCAAGTTCAAAGGGCAGCAGAACCTTGCACAACGTTGAAATCATTCTCCACTGCGCTTGAGACAGGTGCATTCCACCTCCTATATCGTGCTGAATTGTATAGGCTTGAATGGCCTTTTGCTGCTCCTCCAACCTCTGAAGCATATATAGGGTTGAATTCCACCTCGTTACCACTTCTTGCTTCAGATGATGGCAGGGCAGGTTCAGGCGTTTTTGGTGTTGCTCCAGTCTTCTGTACGTGGTGCCTGTACGCCGAAAGTGTCCCGCAATTCTTCTGGCCACCGACAGCATCTCTTGCACGCCCCTGTCGTTTTTAAAAAAATTCTGCACCACCAAATTCAAGGTATGTGCAAAACATGGGACATGCTGGAATTTGCCCAGATTTAATGCACACACAATATTGCTGGCGTTGTCCGATGCCACAAATCCACAGGAGAGTCCAATTGGGGTAAGCCATTCCGCGATGATCTTCCTCAGTTGCCGTAAGAGGTTTTCAGCTGTGTGCGTATTCTGGAAACCGGTGATACAAAGCGTAGCCTGCCTAGGAAAGAGTTGGCGTTTGCGAGATGCTGCTACTGGTGCCGCCGCTGCTGTTCTTGTGGCGGGAGTCCATACATCTACCCAGTGGGCTGTCACAGTCATATAGTCCTGACCCTGCCCTGCTCCACTTGTCCACATGTCCGTGGTTAAGTGGACATTGGGTACAGCTGCATTTTTTAGGACACTGGTGACTCTTTTTCTGAGGTCTGTGTACATTTTCGGTATCGCCTGCCTAGAGAAATGGAACCTAGATGGTATTTGGTACCGGGGACACAGTACCTCCAACAAGTCTCTAGTTGGCTCTGCAGTAATGATGGATACCGGAACCACGTTTCTCACCACCCAGGATGCCAAGGCCTCAGTTATCCGCTTTGCAGCAGGATGACTGCTGTGTATCTGTGTATCTTCCTCGCAAAGGACTGTTGGACAGTCAATTGCTTGGTGGAAGTAGTAAAAGTGGTCTTACGATTTCCCCTCTGGGATGACCATCGACTCCCAGCAGCAACAACAGCAGCGCCAGCAGCAGTAGGCGTTACACGCAAGGATGCATCGGAGGAATCCCAGGCAGTAGAGGAATCGTCAGAATTGCCAGTGACATGGCCTGCAGGACTATTGGCATTCCTGGGGAAGGAGGAAATTGACACTGAGGGAGTTGGTGGGGTGGTTTGCGTGAGCTTGGTTACAAGAGGAAGGGATTTACTGGTCAGTGGACTGCTTCCGCTGTCGCCCAAAGTTTTTGAACTTGTCACTGACTTATTATGAATGCGCTGCAGGTGACGTATAAGGGAGGATGTTCCGAGGTGGTTAACGTCCTTACCCCTACTTATTACAGCTTGACAAAGGCAACACACGGCTTGACAAATGTTGTCCGCATTTCTGTTGAAATACTTCCACACCGAAGAGCTGATTTTTTTGGTATTTTCACCAGGCATGTCAACGGCCATATTCCTCCCACGGACAACAGGTGTCTCCCCGGGTGCCTGACTTAAACAAACCACCTCACCATCAGAATCCTCCTTGTCAATTTCCTCCCCAGCGCCAGCAACACCCATATCCTCCTCATCCTGGTGTACTTCAACACTGACATCTTCAATCTGACTATCAGGAACTGGACTGCGGGTGCTCCTTCCAGCACTTGCAGGGGGCGTGCAAATGGTGGAAGGTGCATGCTCTTCACGTCCAGTGTTGGGAAGGTCAGGCATCGCAACCGACACAATTGGACTCTCCTTGTGGATTTGGGATTTCGAAGAACGCACAGTTCTTTGCGGTGCTTTTGCCAGCTTGAGTCTTTTCATTTTTCTAGCGAGAGGCTGAGTGCTTCCATCCTCATGTGAAGCTGAACCACTAGCCATGAACATAGGCCAGGGCCTCAGCCGTTCCTTGCCACTCCGTGTGGTAAATGGCATATTGGCAAGTTTACGCTTCTCCTCCGACAATTTTATTTTAGATTTTGGAGTCCTTTTTTTACTGATATTTGGTGTTTTGGATTTTACATGCTCTGTACTATGACATTGGGCATCGGCCTTGGCAGACGACGTTGCTGGCATTTCATCGTCTCGGCCATGACTAGTGGCAGCAGCTTCAGCACGAGGTGGAAGTGGATCTTGATCTTTCCCTAATTTTGGAACCTCAACATTTTTGTTCTCCATATTTTAATAGGCACAACTAAAAGGCACCTCAGGTAAACAATGGAGATGGATGGATACTAGTATACTTATGGATGGACGAGCGACTGCCGACACAGAGGTAGCTACAGCCGTGGACTACCGTACTGTGTCTGCTGCTAATATAGACTGGATGATAATGAGATGAAATCAATATATATATATATAATATCACACTAGTACTGCAGCCGGACAGGTAGATATATTTATTATGTAATGACTGATGACGGACCTGCTGGACACTGTCAGCTCAGCAGCACCGCAGACTGCTACAGTAAGCTACTATAGTAGTATGTATAAAGAAGAAAGAAGAAAAAAAAAAACCACGGGTAGGTGGTATACAATTATGGATGGACGAGCGACTGCCGACACAGAGGTAGCTACAGCCGTGGACTACCGTACTGTGTCTGCTGCTAATATAGACTGGATGATAATGAGATGAAATCAATATATATATATATATATAATATCACACTAGTACTGCAGCCGGACAGGTAGATATATTTATTATGTAATGACTGATGACGGACCTGCTGGACACTGTCAGCTCAGCAGCACCGCAGACTGCTACAGTAAGCTACTATAGTAGTATGTATAAAGAAGAAAGAAAAAAAAAAAACCACGGGTAGGTGGTATACAATTATGGATGGACGAGCGACTGCCGACACAGAGGTAGCTACAGCCGTGGACTACCGTACTGTGTCTGCTGCTAATATAGACTGGATGATAATGAGATGAAATCAATATATATATATATATAATATCACACTAGTACTGCAGCCGGACAGGTAGATATATTTATTATGTAATGACTGATGACGGACCTGCTGGACACTGTCAGCTCAGCAGCACCGCAGACTGCTACAGTAAGCTACTATAGTAGTATGTATAAAGAAGAAAGAAGAAAAAAAAAACACGGGTAGGTGGTATACAATTATGGATGGACGAGCGACTGCCGACACAGAGGTAGCTACAGCCGTGGACTACCGTACTGTGTCTGCTGCTAATATAGACTGGATGATAATGAGATGAAATCAATATATATATATATAATATCACTAGTACTGCAGCCGGACAGGTATATATATTTATTATGTAATGACTGATGACGGACCTGCTGGACACTGTCAGCTCAGCAGCACCGCAGACTGCTACAGTAAGCTACTATAGTAGTATGTATAAAGAAGAAGAAAGAAAAGAAAAAAACCACGGGTAGGTGGTATACAATATTATATATATATTATATACAATTATATATATATATATTAAACTGGTGGTGATTATTAAACTGGTGGTCAGGTCACTGGTCACACTATCAGCAACTTGCAAGTAGTACTCCTAAGCAGACAATCACAATATATATTATACTGGTGGTCAGTGTGGTCACAATGGCAGTGTGGCACTCTGGCAGCAAAAGTGTGCACTGTACGTTATATGTACTCCTGAGTCCTGCTCTCAGACTCTAACTGCTCCCCACTGTCAGTGTCTCCCCCACAAGTCAGATATACATTATACAGTCACACTATCTATCTATCACTTCAGCAAGTAGTAGTACTCCTCCTAATGCTCCCCAAAATTACTACTGTGTCTCTCTCTACTCTAGTCTCACTCTCTTCTCTATAAACGGAGAGGACGCCAGCCACGTCCTCTCCCTATGAATCTCAATGCACGTGTGAAAATGGCGGCGACGCGCGGCTCCTTATATAGAATCCGAGTCTCGCGATAGAATCCGAGCCTCGCGAGAATCCGACAGCGGGATGATGACGTTCGGGCGCGCTCGGGTTAACCGAGCAAGGCGGGAAGATCCGAGTCGCTCGGACCCGTGTAAAAAAACCTGAAGTTCGGGCGGGTTCGGATTCCGAGGAACCGAACCCGCTCATCTCTAGTATACACTGAGCAATGTGACAACCATATCGCACAGTAACATCATGCCGCTGCCGGGCCATGCATGCAGTTTTTGGACAACAGTCCAAATTGAGCTGCATGCACGGCTGACAGCGAGGGTTGTTAACGACCGTCAGGGACACGCATCGCTCGTCGTCGGTGACATACACACTAAGCGGTAAATTAAACGACGTCACTCAGGAAGAGTCAAAATGAGAGACGTTGTTTAAGTTATCGCTAAGTGTGTACCCACCTTAAGAGATGTCAGTTAAAACACTATCTACAATATTAGGAACAAAATAATCAAACAAATAACAGTCAGTGCCAGACACAGCAGTCTGCGATCTCGCAACCGACCAGAGTTATTCCCGGGACTTCCAACCCGGGTCAGTGCCTGGCTTGTGTGTGCAGGGTGTTTGCAAGGTATGTCCCGGGTCTTGATGACCCAGGTCATGCCTAAAAGAAATTCATTGGTTGGGGATAGTAGCACTTGCCGATGACATCATCTCCAAGCACCCAGTGTTAGCTGGAAAACCCAGGTCTGGTGTGAAGGGTGACGACCCGGAAGTAACCCTGGTCATCAGCCATGTGTGAACAGGCTAAGTACAAAAAACCCCGGCTTCAACCCGTGCTCAGTGTTCTGAGTCCATGCCAGGTTAAAGCTTGGGTTTAGGTCTGAAAGGGGTATAAATGTACTATGGTCTCAGTAAAATGTCCCATTCGATGCGGAGAGAATTACAGACTGATCCAGCTACTGTGGTTATATTTCCTCTGTGTAACCAACATGAGACAGACACATCTCCCGGGATACTTATCTGCCATATAGTATTCCCTGAGATTCCGGGAGTTTACGGCAGTGAACGAGGCGGAATATAATTATAAACTCACAGCCTGAATAACTCTATTATCACTTCTCATTACAATTGATCTTCCTAATGCTGACACTGGAACAGTGAAAGAATTCAATAAACCTGCCTCTCACTAAATCACTGTATTATCAACAATCAATGCTGAAAATGTCATCTTGGCAGCAATATTTGTTCCCAGAAATTCATGTTGGTCATACTCTGTGCCATCTGGTCACCACAGAGGTAATCGCTGAATGACCAGATCAACAGGCCAGTGGGGGGCAATTAGTAAACATAGCAAATGTGCCATTTTTAATATTTCTTGACAGAAAATGTCTCAAGACAAGTTTCTCACATTGAAAACATAGTGGGGCATACGTAGAGTCTGAGTCTTCCAGAGGTGCGGGGGATGAGGCTGAGTTGCACCGCACGTACGTCAGTTGTGTAGCGCAAAATGCACAAATTGGGTCTGCACATACGCACTGATCAGGGCAAGCATATGTGTGTACGAAGATCCGCCTGCATGTGACTTGTGTTACTTTAGAAGTGGGGTAGGGGAGGTAAGGGGTAATTGAATTTAGATTTTTTTTTTTCAATGTCTAATTGTATCTGAAGTATGCGAGACGCAAACCTATCGCATATTCAGTCCACCGTTCCATGGATCGAAAGTCCCAATTCCAGGACAGTTGTTGCTACATCACATTAACGGCTGCATCTTCAATGTTGCAGGTCCCAATGTCAGGTGCACACGAAGGGGTGTTTTATGAGAAGGTGAAAGAATTAGGGTTGGGGTGCCCCAATGCTTCATGAGCGCTGTAAATCCCCTCGTAGGATGTGGCACAGCCCAACGTCATATGACCATGCGTGACCTTCTTGTGTGCTGTGTATGCACTGAGTTCCTGGCACATCCTCAGGCTTTCCGGCTATCTATAAATCCAGCCTGTAGGTCTCCAATCCCTGGTTTTCCTTGTTTGAGGCAGCTGAATGTTCCTCACCTTGGGCTAGGTTACTGTTTAGACTATTCCTGCCCATGGGAATTAACTCTCCGAGGGATGGATCCAAAGTCTGAGCCTTAATGCATCCTGTACCAGCCGGCTGCAGCCTGAGTGGGCCCCCTGGCATAGGGAGGTGTGTTGGGCCTGAGTCTCCCTGAGCCTGTGGTGGGTCTCTTGTTTTGTGACATGAAGGACAGAGGAGGAGCTAGGCCTTGCCTCGGTGTCCCAGCCGCTGGTCTCCATTCACTCCCACTGTCCCCGCACTCTATGCCCATACCTTGAATAGCCGGCCCTAGGCATAGGTAAACTAGGCAAATGCTTAGGGCATTTGGAATGCCAAGCGGCATAAGCAGCTTATGCTGATTAAAATGGTATGCAGCATGCCTATATTCTGTGTGTGACTGTGGCTGTATCTGCATACAAGTGCTTCATTAAAGTGTATTCCTGGAAATCACTGTAATGTAGCATTTCATATGCAGATACAGCCGCAGTCGCACACAGAATATAGGCATGCTGCATATCATTTTAATCAGCAGAAGCTGCTTGTGCATCCTAGTCACATAGCAATGCAAATAACATGCATTTTCAGAAAAACAATGTGCCCGACGTTAGTAGAACTGGCCTAGAGCTGCCAGCTGACTCACGCCAGGCATCTCCTGCTGCATGGTGTATTGAGGCAAGATGTATGAGGACACATCTGTATCCAAGCAGAGGCAGAGATCACAGTGTTAGCGGCCATGAGAGTGCTGTGTACAGGTGGGTTGGTTGTGCAGTAGTGTTCGGCATGTGTAAGGGCATTATGTGTGTCATGTGTATAAATGTATTAATAATGTGCGAAATATGTGAAAGGGGCACTATGTGTGTAATTTTGTGTAGTATTATTATTATTATTATCCTTTATTTATATGGCGCCACAAGGGTTCCGCAGCGCCCAATTACAGAGTACATAAACAAATAATCAAACAGTAAAACAGCAACTTACAGTTGATGACAGTATAGGACAGGGTAAATAAATATAGCTACTTCAGCAGATGACACTGGAATAAGTATCAGGTGGCAGAAGACTGCTGGATTTGGTGTAGTTGAATATTATTAAAGTAAGAAAAAGGATAAGCACATGAGGGAAGAGGGCCCTGCTCGTGAGAGCTTACATTCTAAAGGTATAAAGGCATTTATAATGTGCGGCCTATGTTTAAGGGACATTATGTGAATTAGGTCAGTAATAAAGATTGGCATAATGTGTAAGGCGCATTATGTTTATAAGGACATTGATAATGTGTGTCATATGTGTAAGGGACATTATTGTGTGGTATTATGTATATAAATGCATTACTAATGTGTGGCATTATGTGTATAAAGTGCTCTACTGTGTGGCATAACATAGAAAGGGCACTACTGTGTGATCTAATGTGAATAAAGAGCAATATGGTGTGATGTAATGTGAATAAGGAGCAACATGGTGTGTTACAATGTGAATAAGGAGCAATGCAGTGTGCTGTTATGTGAATAAGGGGCACTACTGTGAGAAGTAATGTATATAAGGTAAAGTGGTACTACAATGTGATATAACGTGAATAAGGAACACTATCGCATGATATAATGTGAATAACGTTGCACTACTGTGTGGCGTAATTTGAACTGGGAGTACTATTTGTAGGCAGAGTGTATTGGAATTGCCTGGTGCAGTGACGTCAGTCCACACACTTAATGACTTAAACAGTAATGCAGGTTTATTCAGTGAACACAGGTGACTCAGATGTAATACTGATACAGGCAATTAGGGGCCCTTATATATATACAAGGTAACAGCAGTGGTAGCGGTACTTATCAGGAGTTGTCTCCGGTGGTGAGGGACGGAGGACTGCGCAGCCGTGCAGTCTGACTCCCACTGTAGAGAAGATGCGACGCCCGGCTCAGCGTCAGCTCTGGAGCCGCAATACATGCAATGGAACACTGTGAGTCTCTGTTGCTGAGATCCGCTCCTGGTCTCAGCTCTGCATGCTTGCACGCACCAGGACTCAGTCTCTCTTACTCCCTCACTCTAAAATGGAGGAGCAGGGATTACATCACATAGCTCCGCCTCCGAGTGACACTTGGCACAAGGGGATTAACACTAGGGGATGCGCCCATAGACTTCTGTGTAGGAGACAGGCACAGAGAGCGCACCATATCCTAACACTATTGTGTGGCCATGCCCCTTCCCTGCAAGAACACGCCCCTTTTTGGGCTGTACGCTGAAAGTGCACAGTGTTCCTATTTCAAATATAGGGGGTAGGAGCACCAAAATGAGGACTGCTATGGGTGAGGGGTTATAGTGCTGAGAAGGAGGTGCAGAGTCAGAGGTGGAACTAGCGGCGGTGCTAGGGGGCACCAGACAAAATCTTGCCTAGGGCATCATATTGATTAGGGCCGGCTCTGATGTCTTGCACTGCGTGTCGGTCACAACTGCCATATTACCTCAGTGGGATGTGTGCATGTACACGCGTGTGCCATCATCTCTCACTGCTTGTATCATGGACACATTGCTTAGTGGGATTATATCGTTGGACAGTTATTGAGAAAAAAAGAAATATAAACTGTGTTTTATAATCAATTGAAATACATAAGGCATGATGGGATTTGTAGTGCCCCATTTGGGCATGTGTAATAGTGTCCAAGTTTGAATGCAGGAAATCTATGGTGCATTCATTCCCAGCCAGGCCTGGAGTACTATAAGTGAATGACAGCTGTACACAGTAAATGCATGGCTTATGATCAGTAAACCTGTCAGGCCAGAATAACCAAGGTCGTTTTTGGGGATGGGTATGTCTATAGTAAACAGTATGAGGCCAATTACAGCAAACAAGTTTGATATAAACATAAATTACATTTTACAGATTGCTTTTATGTGTCAGTTTTATAACATGAACTTTTGTTTAAACTACACACTCGGCTAAAAGTTACCCTCACACGACCAATTATTCAGCTTCCTCATTTTCAATGCTCTGAACTCACTCACTCTCAGTAATCCTGTAAACCAGGCTTCAGCAACCGCCAGCTCGCCAGGAGCTGTAGAACAACAAGTTCCTGCATGGCCTACTTTGTATAGACATAAGGGCATGCTGGAATCTGTAGTTCCACAATAGTGAAGAACCACTGTTCTATTTGTTTAACTTTGAAAAAGACTTTGATTTTGGGGGTCATTCCGAGTTGTTCGCTCGCAAGCTGCTTTTAGCAGCTTTGCACACGCTAAGCCGCCGCCTACTGGGAGTGAATCTTAGCTTATCAAAATTGCGAACGAAAGATTAGCAAAATAGCGAATAGACACTTCTTAGCAGTTTCTGAGTAGCTCCACACTTACTCGGCATCTGCGATCAGTTCAGTGCTTGTCGTTCCTGGTTTGACGTCACAAACACACCCAGCGTTCGCCCAGACACTCCTCCGTTTCTCCAGCCACTCCCGCGTTTTTCCCAGAAACGGTAGCGTTTTTTCGCACACACCCATAAAACAGCCTGTTTCCGCCCAGATACACCCACTTCCTGTCAATCACATTACGATCACCAGAACGAAGAAAAAACCTCGTAATGCCGTGAGTAAAATACCTAACTGCATAGCAAATTTACTTGGCGCAATCGCACTGCGGACATTGCGCATGCGCATTAGCGACTAATCGCTCCGTTGCGAGAAAAAAATAACAAGCGAACAACTCGGAATGACCCCCTTTATTCATACTGGCAGACACGTCACTCTCAGGCTGTCTGATTTTTAGGGCCCAACTCACTGCACACTGCCAAATATATGACAAAGGCTGTTACACTAAATTCACAGGCTTGACATAATTGTTTTATAAACTGACCTTATGGGGTAGGCGGCCTCATGTACAGAAACCTAACACCTCTGTAAAGGTCATTAGCAGGAGAACTAATTAAAGAATTTACCTATTAATAATTTTGTGTCTCAGAGAGAAAGGAGATACTCTATTTTTACGTTTATAAAATCTGTGAATTCTGCACATTTTCATGGGTAATGGCGTTTTTTTGGGTTTTTACCTCTAACCTCTCAGTCTTGCAAATAGATCATCTCCTATATAATAGCCCAGATCTGTGACTTTGTGATTCATTTGCTAACGCTGGGCGGAGTCACAACACTGGGCGGAGTTAGTCAAATGAGTCACAGATCTGGCCAAATCTACAGGAGACTAGGAGCAGGAGCAGAAGCAGATGGTATGGGCATGGCACAGGCAGGGGTGCATACCTCCCAGCTTTCTGCAAGAGCTTTCTTCAGGCAGAAGGAGGGACACACACTCGGCGTGGCTTCACGGGAGGGCTCCCGTTTTCGTCAGTGAGGGGGCATGCCCAGCACTCTGTGAGCTGCTGGCATGCCCCCAGGGGCTGATTATGAGTCCGGGGGGCCCAGGGCACTTGAGACAGGGGAGCCCTATGTGCTTGCTGTGGGGTTGGGGGCGTGGTCTAATCGCGGGACGCGCGGCCACGCCCCCTTATGCAAATTCCGATTTTTTTAATTTTAATTTTTTTTTATGGGATTTTGGCCCCTCAGCTAGTGCTAAATACAGAGGAGGTGGTCGCTCCCCCCTACACACCCGCACAGGCAGAAGAAAGCAGGGAGACTGCTGCCTCCCTGTAACACCACAGACCTGCCAACACGCAGCAGCGTGTGCTGACTGTAGCACAATGCTGCCGTTGTTGCTGGCAGTACGGGGGGTGGGGCTTCTGAGCTGGGACAGAGCTACTCCAGCCGGGGGGGCCCCTAAAACTGTGGGGCCAACGGTATGTACCCCCTGCCTCCCCCCCACCTTAATCCGGCTCTGCTGCTGGAACCCCCCCCTTAATCCATACCCCCTAATGCCCCCTCTCCCTCTGTCTCCACTATTCACCGCTGCTCTGCTAAGCAGAACAGCGAGTACAGGAGCTTTCCAACTCCCCCCCCCCCCCCACCACGGGACACTGCGACCCGCGGGTGGGACAGACCCCAAAAAATGGGACTGTCCCGCGAAAATCGGGACATTTGGGAGGTATGGGGGTGTGTGAGAGGTATGTCATACAGACAGACGGGCACCGGCTCACTGTGTGCTTGACCCCCCACATCGGCATACTCAGCAGGGTCTCTCTGGCGCGGAGGAGCGTCACTTTCTGGCACACTCCACGCTTCTTAGCTGCAGTTTTGTGGGGCACCTGCCGCTGTGCAGGTTCCGTACTGCCTCTGTTATCTCCAGCCCCGGCAACCCCACCGCTAGCTGCAGCGCTGCCACCCGCAGTGAGGTGCGCCCAGCTCATTCACACACTTTAGCTGGCGGGTAGCGCTGCAGAAATCCGAGCTGCTTGCAGGCTCCGACCCACTTCTCCCTCCAGCCGCAGCGTCTCCTGGGAGCTAACCAGTCACTCCCAGTCTCCCCTTACCACAGTGCCCGGCAGCCGCGAGGTCCGCGCCACGTGCATGCTATGACCCCCTCCTCCCTCCAGCCGCAGCATCTCCTGGGGGCTAACCAGTCATTTCCAGTCTCACCTTACCACAGTGCCCGGCAGCTGCGCGAGGTCTGCGGTGTGTGACTGAGGAGGGGGGGAGGGATGCGGACGGGCAGAGGAAGCAGGACTCCAGCCTGAGAGAGTCAGCCATGCCAAGTCTCCAGCAGCAGCAGATCCCAACAGGTTGGAGTGGAACAGCAGCAACCAGCAGCAGTGACTCCGGTAAGACACATCTGTCTGTCACCACTGTTTTGTCCCTAATACCAATCTCTCCCGTGCCCTGTGTTCTGTCATGTCCCTGTCACCCCTGGCCTTGCCCTGCCACCCTTATCCTGGCCCTTTCACCCTTATCCTGGCCCTTTCACCCTTATCCTGGCCCTGTCACCCTTATGCTGGCCCTGTTACCCCTATCCTGGCCCTGTCACCCCTGTGCTTGCCCTGTCAACCCTATACTGGCCCCGTCACCCCTGTCCTGGTCCTGCCGCCCCTACCCTGGCGCTGTCACCCCTATCCTGTCCCTGTCATTTCTGTCCTGGCCCCGTCGCCCCTGTCCTGGCCCCGTCACCCCTGTCCTGGCACCGTCACCCCTGTTCTGACCCTGTCACCCCTGTCCTGGCCCTGTTACTGCATACCCTCCAACTACCCTTTATGGCATGTACAGTACCCGCAGCGCCTCCAGACCTCTCCCCAATGCACCACACCTCCGCACCTTCCCCTCCACCACATGCGGCACTCCACCCCTCCCCCACATGCTGTGCCTCCAGACCCCCTACACCACCCGCAGCTCCCACTCCTCCGCCCCTTCACCACCCACAGCACCTCCAGGCCACCTCCACCATTCACCCCCCTTATATGTCTCCCCCCACACCTGCCCCCTCCACCCGCAGCATCTGCAGACACCCTCCTCCATCCGCGGTCCCCCCCTCACCCACCCCTCCCCCACCAATGGCACCCCCGCACCTGCCCCTCCACCACCTGCAGCACCTCCGGACCTCCTTTCCCATCTGCCGCACCACCCGTACCTGCCCCTACCCTACCCATGGTGCCTGCGGTCCCCTACCCCACCCCCGGCACTCCCGTCCCTTCCCAACCCACAGCACCTCCGGAACCCTTCACCCATCCACAATATCCCCACACCTGCCCCTCTCCCACCCGTGGCACCCCTGCCCCTCCCCCACCTGCAGTGCCTCCGGACCCCTCCCCCATCTGCATCCCCCACTCTTCTGCCCCTCCCCCCACCCGCAGCACCTCCCGAACCTTCCCCATCCGGGCCCCACCCCCACTTCTGCCCCCCTCCACCCGCAGCATCTACAGACACCATCCGCAGTCCCCCCCGCACCCGCTACATTCTGTACATCGTGCCCTGCAGGTACTGTTCACGCCGTCGTAAGGGGCTGCGCCTCCTTCACCATCGCACGCCCTTTCATTGTGCAATATTTAACCACTAACAAAGGAATGCAGGTAATACTCCATATAATACAAATATTAAACCCCAGAAAGGCATGCAAGGGTTAAGGGGGCGTAGCCCCTTGCGACGGTGTGAAGAGCGCCCGTAGGGCACGATGAAGCACCTAGTTATAAAATAATGGATATTCCTAAGAATCTGACACCAGTTATTTTGTTGGAGATGTTTAAACCTTTGGAAAAAGATAAAGTTTAAACCAATGGTCTTCTAACCGTCACTCTACAGGCTGTGGGGCTCTTTGGAGAAAGATAAAGTGAACCGAGATAAACTACCAGTCAATCAGCTGCTAACTGTCATTTTTTTCAAACACAGCCTATAACATGGCAGATAGGAGCTGATGGTCTGGTACTTTGTGAGGACCTGCGCTGAAACTGGAGGGAGGTAGGAAGAATTAGAGGAAAACTTACTTTACAGAAAGGGTAGTGGTCAAGTGCAATAACCGCCCATCAGAGGTGGTATAGACTAAGGGGCCCATTTATCAAATAATATTTGCGACCATTTTAAGTATTAAGTATTTTAAATAGTAAGTATCCCCCAAATGTACATAGGAGGGACCGCAGAAGATATCTTTGATGCCTGCTGCGATCCCTCCGTTCCCGTCATCAGCCGCAACACCCATAGAATTCTTTTGGGGATGCAATGCTGCCATATTTGTAAATTTCCAAAATGCGATACATTCTCGAGATTGACCCTGGAAAATGTATTCAATATAAAAAATATAAAAACTACACATTGTGGTCTATGGACTACTCACGGCAATCACAACCGGCTGAGGGTTCCCCGGAAGTGGCATCTCACTGAGCACATTGCCGGCAGGGCTGCCAAGAGAAATTCTGGGTCCCGGAACAACAACATCCTGGGCCCCCCTGCCCCCACTGGAGGGGGTGTGACCACAGCATGCTGAGGGCATGGCCACTTCTCTTTGGGGGCGTGTCTAGCACATTAGAAGCACCCACCCACAGAAGCATGGCATGCTTCCCAGTCAGGGCAGTGGAGAGCCTGGCTCGGCCCAGGCACTTTTTAGGGGGAATGGCCTAATCATAGGAGGTGAGGATGTGGGCCCCCACTGGGCCCCTCTATCAGACCTGAGCCCAGGTAATTTGTACCCCCCCCTCCCTCTCGACTCCACTGATTGCAGGGACAGGCTCTCGTCCCTATGGGTGCTTATTTATACATCCAGGCGAAGTGATCACATTGGGGGTAATTCTGAGTTGATCGCAGCAGAAAGTTTGTTAGCAATTGGGCAAAACCATGTGCACTGCAGGGGAGGCAGATATAACATTTGCAGAGAGAGTTAGATTTGGGTGGGTTATTTTGTTTCTGTGCAGGGTAAATACTGGCTGCTTTATTTTTACACTGCAATTTAGATTTCAGTTTGAATACACCCCACCCAAATCTAACTCTCTCTGCACATGTTATATCTGCCCCCCCTGCAGTGCACATGGTTTTGCCCAACTGCTAAAAAAATTCCTGCTGCGATCAACTTGGAATTACCCCCATGGTTTTGCCCAACTGCTAACAAAATTGCTGCTGCAATCAACTCAGAATTAGGCCCATATTGCAAGGTGATCCCGGGCACTAATATTACGCCCAGATCGCATTGAATATACGATCAATGATAAATGGGCTGCTATTACAGTAGTAGAGCAATTTAAACATACTTTGCATTGACATAAATATATCCTTACAAAGAACTAAGGATCAAATAGGGTTTGAGGTAACAATATGGTTAAAAAGGGGGCAGACTAGATGGGCCAAGTGTTTATTTATCTGCCGTCAAATTCTGTGTTTGTGTCACTTTATCACTCTCCACTTTGTCACTTTTCAAGGCTTGGTACATCTCCCCCTGTGTTTGGAAAATGACAGGTACTTGGCTGGTACTTTATAGTAATCTCTCTCCACGCTTTGATATATCTGGAAAATGTATTCAATATAAAAATAAATAAAATGTGTTTTAATACTTTATTTACGTTCCCCCCCCCCCCCCTTGTTGCAGGAACTGAATGTGTGAAAATTTGCGGCCCAAAGAGTTTTATATTTTGTGGTACACTTTATACATTTAATTCGTCTGCAGTCTCGTGCTAAGAAAATGGCTTCAGCGACATCCAATTCATCACCAGGAAAGCTTGACAGTCAATTGAAGTGTGACCAGGAGTCAGAGTCGGCCCTAGGTATAGGCAATCTAGGCAAATGCCTAGGGCATTTGGTATGCCTAGGGGCACAAGCAGCTGCTCCTGATTAAAATGATATGCAGCATGCCTATATTCTGTGTGTGACTGTGGCTGTATCTGCATACGAAGTGCTACGTTACAGTGTATTCCTGGAAATCACTGTAATGTAGCGTTTCGTATGCAGATACAGTCGCACACAGAATATAGGCATGCCGGATATCATTTTAATCAGTAGAAGCTGCTTGTGCATCATAGCCACATAGTAATGCAAATAAGGTGCATTTTCATCAAAAAAAGGTGCCCGGCGTTAGCAGAGCTGCCAGCTGACTCTCCTGCTGCATGGCGTATTGAGGCAAGATGTATGATGGCACATATATATCCAAGCAGAGGTCACAGTGTTAGCAGCCATGTGAGTGCTGTGTGCGGGTGGTCGTGTTCGGCATATAGATGGAGCCATGCTCATTGAGCGTGACATCGCCAGAGGGGCGCCTGGCGTGCCTAGGTGCACCTGTGCCTAGGCACGCCGCTGAGTGTACAGAGATGCTCCCATTCACTTTGAATGGGGTAGGTGCACGTCTACGACACACGCGTTTCCCATTCGTGCCTGGGAGTCCGCCTCACCGGGCACACTCAGATGCAGATAAAGCAACGATTAGCGCTGCTCCATCTGTATGTGTAAGGGGCATTATGTGTGTCATGTGTATAAATGCATTAATAATGTGCGGCAAATGTGCAAGGGGCACTATGTGTGTCATTGTGTGTATAAGGGCATTAATAATGTGCAGCATATGTGTAAGGGACTTTGGGGCAGATGTATTAAGGCTGGAGAAGTGATAAAGCAGTGATAAGTGCAAGGTGATAACGCACCAGCCAATCAGCTGCAATATGTATAATAAGTTAATAAAGGTTGGCATAGTGTGTAAGGTGCATTATGTTTATAAGGACATTAATAATGTGTGTCATATGTGTAAGGGGCATTACTATGTGGTATTATGTGTATAAATCAGTAGAGATGAGCGCCGGAAATTTTTCGGGTTTTGTGTTTTGGTTTTGGGTTCGGTTCCGCGGCCGTGTTTTGGGTTCGACCGCGTTTTGGCAAAACCTCACCGAATTTTTTTTGTCGGATTCGGGTGTGTTTTGGATTCGGGTGTTTTTTTCAAAAAACCCTAAAAAACAGCTTAAATCATAGAATTTGGGGGTAATTTTGATCCCAAAGTATTATTAACCTCAAAAAACATAATTTACACTCATTTTCAGCCTATTCTGAACACATCACACCTCACAATATTATTTTTAGTCCTAAAATTTGCACCGAGGTCGCTGTGTGAGTAAGATAAGCGACCCTAGTGGCCGACACAAACACCGGGCCCATCTAGGAGTGGCACTGCAGTGTCACGCAGGATGTCCCTTCCAAAAAACCCTCCCCAAACAGCACATGACGCAAAGAAAAAAAGAGGCGCAATGAGGTAGCTGTGTGAGTAAGATTAGCGACCCTAGTGGCCGACACAAACACCGGGCCCATCTAGGAGTGGCACTGCAGTGTCACGCAGGATGTCCCTTCCAAAAAACCCTCCCCAAACAGCACATGACGCAAAGAAAAAAAGAGGCGCAATGAGGTAGCTGACTGTGTGAGAAAGATAAGCGACCCTAGTGGCCGACACAAACACCGGGCCCATCTAGGAGTGGCACTGCAGTGTCACGCAGGATGGCCCTTCCAAAAAACCCTCCCCAAACAGCACATGACGCAAAGAAAAAAAGAGGCGCAATGAGGTAGCTGACTGTGTGAGTAAGATTAGCGACCCTAGTGGCCGACACAAACACCGGGCACATCTAGGAGTGGCACTGCAGTGTCACGCAGGATGTCCCTTCCAAAAAACCCTCCCCAAACAGCACATGACGCAAAGAAAAAAAGAGGCGCAATGAGGTAGCTGTGTGAGTAAGATTAGCGACCCTAGTGGCCGACACAAACACCGGGCCCATCTAGGAGTGGCACTGCAGTGTCACGCAGGATGTCCCTTCCAAAAAACCCTCCCCAATCAGCACATGATGCAAAGAAAAAGAAAAGAAAAAAGAGGTGCAAGATGGAATTATCCTTGGGCCCTCCCACCCACCCTTATGTTGTATAAACAAAACAGGACATGCACACTTTAACCAACCCATCATTTCAGTGACAGGGTCTGCCACACGACTGTGACTGATATGACGGGTTGGTTTGGACCCCCCCCAAAAAAGAAGCAATTAATCTCTCCTTGCACAAACTGGCTCTACAGAGGCAAGATGTCCACCTCATCTTCACCCTCCGATATATCACCGTGTACATCCCCCTCCTCACAGATTATCAATTCGTCCCCACTGGAATCCACCATCTCAGCTCCCTGTGTACTTTGTGGAGGCAATTGCTGCTGGTCAATGTCTCCGCGGAGGAATTGATTATAATTCATTTTAATGAACATCATCTTCTCCACATTTTCTGGATGTAACCTCGTACGCCGATTGCTGACAAGGTGAGCGGCGGCACTAAACACTCTTTCGGAGTACACACTTGTGGGAGGGCAACTTAGGTAGAATAAAGCCAGTTTGTGCAAGGGCCTCCAAATTGCCTCTTTTTCCTGCCAGTATAAGTACGGACTGTGTGACGTGCCTACTTGGATGCGGTCACTCATATAATCCTCCACCATTCTATCAATGTTGAGAGAATCATATGCAGTGACAGTAGACGACATGTCCGTAATCGTTGTCAGGTCCTTCAGTCCGGACCAGATGTCAGCATCAGCAGTCGCTCCAGACTGCCCTGCATCACCGCCAGCGGGTGGGCTCGGAATTCTGAGCCTTTTCCTCGCACCCCCAGTTGCGGGAGAATGTGAAGGAGGAGATGTTGACAGGTCGCGTTCCGCTTGACTTGACAATTTTGTCACCAGCAGGTCTTTCAACCCCAGCAGACCTGTGTCTGCCGGAAAGAGAGATCCAAGGTAGGCTTTAAATCTAGGATCGAGCACGGTGGCCAAAATGTAGTGCTCTGATTTCAACAGATTGACCACCCGTGAATCCTTGTTAAGCGAATTAAGGGCTGCATCCACAAGTCCCACATGCCTAGCGGAATCGCTCCGTGTTAGCTCCTTCTTCAATGCCTCCAGCTTCTTCTGCAAAAGCCTGATGAGGGGAATGACCTGACTCAGGCTGGCAGTGTCTGAACTGACTTCACGTGTGGCAAGTTCAAAGGGCATCAGAACCTTGCACAACGTTGAAATCATTCTCCACTGCACTTGAGACAGGTGCATT